>NC_137455.1:369573765-369840699 GCF_964235325.1 Thermobia domestica | reverse complement strand
AATCTTCCATCCTAGAGTGAACGGACAATAGTCTGATACACGTGAATGTTGATGTTTCTCTTTCCACTATCAACCCTCTCCCCCCATACGCGGTGATACAGAATGTATGTAAATGTACGTATCTAAAGAATTAATTATAACTTTCACAATAGCTCTGCATACAGTATTTTAAATACTTTACTAAATATATCTGTATTTCTGAGATAAATAAAACATTTTTAAAAGTAGGCTATAATCAGTGGCGTATTTAGAATTTTGTTTCTGGTCGGCTATACACAACACGGGAAAGCAGTGGGCAATTACCCACCTACAGTTTGAGAATTAATATTTTTTAATCGATAGCCTACTAATATACAGTGAAACCTGTCTTTAGCGGAATCGAGCGGGACTTGCAAAAATTTCCGTTAAAGTCGGGTTTCCGCTTAGTGGAGGAAGACTTTTCCTCTTTTAAAAAATATATGCTTATAAAGGGGCATACTGAGAAAATATATTGCCATACGTACATTATTCGATTACAGTACTTCTTTCTTCTACGAATAAATACACAAAAAAATAAAAAGAATACAAATTATGCTATGCACACGTTTTCTTTATTTTTCTGATAGCCAAGCAGGGTTTTCTGTGTACATTGCTGCTTGGATGCTTGACTTTCCGCATACACTTTAGCCTGAGCAATTCATACTAAGTGAATCAGAATCATTTTTCGTAAGGCAAATTTTTGCAGTTCCTTTAAACTTCTGAGAGAATCTTGATATGTATTTATTCTACACTCTTCTTGGAACTCGGTATCGTGTTCCTCTTCTTCCTCTATCTCGTTTTCTTCTTTCCGATATTCCGTATGATTTTTGATTAAGTTGCGGTTATTAAGGACAATTTGTGGGGCTGAATATGAGTAGTGGTTGGGGAAGGTCAACACTGTCCAGAAATATTTAACAAAAGAACGAACATTTTATTGCAGACAGTGTAATGTATATGTCTCACAGAATGTCTAAACATCTTCTAAACGCCGTAGTCCGGAACTCGGAATTTTCCGTTAAATGTTTATTTTTCTTTCCGTTGTCCGCGTAACACAGTTTCCGCTTAATGAAGGGAGTTTTACACGTTTTGTTCTCCAAAATTCATGGGACCGTGAAATATTTCCGTTTAAGACAGTTTTCCGTTTAATAAAGGGTCCGTTGAGGACAGGTTTTACTGTACTAGGAAAAAACGTTAAACTCGTATGTCGGTGGAGGATCTTCCCTCCACCACCCAGGCAAATCTGAAATGACGCGTCTGCAAACACACGTTGAATATTTGTAATCTCATTTCATTTCAACTTATTTCATTTTAGAAAAAAATGAATTATTCAGTTTTATCTGTGTACGTTTTTACCTGAAAGAAAATGTTTATACAAGTTGAAGCTGAAATATACGGATTGCAGTTTTAATGGCAAGAACTGTAGACTGGTGAATCTTATGTGATATGGTACACACAAAAGTTTAACAGTGAATCTAACCTTTTATTCTATTTATAGAAGAAAAATTAAGCATTCTCTTGGCCTACCTAATTCCCTCCTCTTGATTTTCTTTAATTCAAATATTTACCTTTCTTTGTAACTAAAAGGTGTAAATAGAAATATTCCTTTGCTATATAATAACTAAAGTCTTATTATGTTGATATTCGTGCATGTTGTTGTGGAACGCCAGTTTCACTTATCAGCTCTTCTTAGTTTTGGTGTTACTACGCGAATCCCAACTAGCAATAGTCGAAAGTAGGATAGGAGAAACGGAAGAAAATGGCAACTAAGAAAAAGAAACAGAAGAGTAGAATGGATAAAAAAAGAAAAAAAAACAACGCAGTTCTGGAATGGAATGAAATTTGAGAAATACAGTATTATTTTTGAAATTCTTAACAATGGTAAGAAGGTTTATTGTTGTACGTGGAATGCGAAAAACTAACGAACTTATTTCGGGAGGGGGGATTCAACCCGATAGCCCCCTGAATACACCACTGGTTAGAATAATACATTTGAATGCATAATTGCCGGTTTCTTGGTATTTGGGGTTGTGAAATAATGTTGGAAGTGCAAGCGATGACAGGATTGGGAAATGAATAGATAGTTACTGTATTCATACAATAATTTCACATTAATATGCAATGCAGAGCAATAAAATCTGTACGGGAAAAGTATTAAGCAAAAAGCATGATAATACAGAACCTTGAAATGATAAGAAAAACAAAATGTTAGAGTTTCAGCAAGTTCGATTCGACTATAAACGCTTCCAAAAGAATCATGGAAATTAACCCTATAATGAACGAGTTTTTATTTTTAGAAATTCAATTCAAAACCAGTTCAGAACGCTCGAATAGCATTATTAGAACGAACTTAAAAGAATAATTATGTGAATATTGAGAATTCGAAATTTATGATTATTGAATCAATAACTAATGACGCAATAATTATTGAATCATTTACTAATGACGCAACAATTATTGAATCAATAACTAATGACGCAATAATTATTGAATCAATAACTAATTACGCAATAATTATTGAATCAATAACTAATGTTGCAATAATTATTGAATCATTTACTAATGACGCAACAGTTATTGAACCATTTACTAATGACGCAACAGTTATTGAATCAATAACTAATGACGCAATAATTATTGAATCAATAACTAATTACGAAATAATTATTAAATCAATAACTAATGACGCAATAATTATTGAATCACTTACTAATGACGCAATAATTATTGAATCAATAGCTAATGACGCAATAATTATTGAATTAATAACTAATGACGCAATAATTATTGAATCAATAGCTAATGACGCAATAATTATTGAATCAATAACTAATGACGCAATAATTATTGAATCATTTACTAATGACGCAATAATTATTGAATCAATAGCTAATGACGCAATAATTATTGAGTTAATAACTAATGACGCAATAATTATTGAATCAAAAACTAATGACGCCATAATTATTGAATCAATAACTAATGGCGCAATAATTATTGAATCAAAAATTAATGACGCCATAATTATTGAATCAATAACTAATGACGCAATAATTATTGAATCAATAACTAATTACGAAATAATTATTAAATCAATAACTAATGACGCAATAATTATTGAATCACTTACTAATGACGCAATAATTATTGAATCAATAGCTAATGACGCAATAATTATTGAATTAATAACTAATGACGCAATAATTATTGAATCAATAGCTAATGACGCAATAATTATTGAATCAATAACTAATGACGCAATAATTATTGAATCATTTACTAATGACGCAATAATTATTGAATCAATAGCTAATGACGCAATAATTATTGAGTTAATAACTAATGACGCAATAATTATTGAATCAAAAACTAATGACGCCATAATTATTGAATCAATAACTAATGGCGCAATAATTATTGAATCAAAAATTAATGACGCCATAATTATTGAATCAATAACTAATGACGCAATAATTATTGAATCATTTACTAATGACGCAATAATTATTGAATCAATAACTAATGACGCAATAATTATTGAATCAATAACTGGTATTGAATCAATATTGTCTCTATGACTCACGGTTCCCGAGATATGGCTCCTTAAATCTCCCGAAATCGGAACTATTTTTGGCCAACATCTTGGGAACGGTAAGAGTTTCGCGAAAAATAATTCTTTCAGATTATTTTTTGATGCTCCATGGAATGGAGGGTTCAAAATTGAAACATTCGCAAATAACAGAAACAGACATAAAAGAGTTCAATGACGAATGTTTTAAGTTCGTTGAACATATGACTAACACAATAGGTTTGGTATATGAATAATAATAAAAATACTGCTTTTAAAAAGTGTCTAAGAAGAACAGTAATGCGTTCTGAATATTAGGTGCCAACGAATTGGAGTTTAAAAAAAAAAGATGTTTTACAACATACTATATTATTAAAATGTTTCCCTTTATGTTAACAATATTCGTACATGTTATCAACTTGTCTTTCCTGTTTTGCAATGGCCAATGTTGCCAAAACATTTATATAAAAAATCGTTGAGAGATAAAATGACTTTAAATTATACACTATATGGAGGGTGCCGAATATAATTCTTAGTTCATATAATATCGTTCTGTAGATACTACCTGGGTCACTCTCTACATTCTAACGTTTTGTAGATTCCACCTGGCTCTCTTTCTACATTCTATCGTTTTGTAGATACTACCTGGTTCACTTTCTACATTTTATCGTTTTGTAGATACTACCTGGTTCACTTTCTACATTCTAACGTTTTGTAGATACTACTTGGTTCAGTTTCTACATTCTAACGTTTTGTAGATGCTACCTGGCTAACATTCTACATTGTATCGTTTTGTAGATACCACCTGGCTCATTTTCTACATTCTATCGTTTTGTAGATACTACCTGGCTCACTTTCTACATTTTTGATATTACTCATTGTCTTTAAGTTATTCTCTAAAACTAATAAAACAAGAGTGACGTTAGAGAAGATCCTTAAGATATTTGCGTCAAACTATAATGAAAAACTGGCAAACAAATATTATTGGTATATCTTAGTTCGTATAATAAATGCAAACCAATGGAAGTTCACTTTTTAAAATTCTAGTCTTTAACTCTTTCAAGATTGTGGCTTTTTGGGGTATTTTTTAGACTTTCAGTCAAGCAGCTACTGCATCGTCACTATTTATCGTAGGATCATGGTTCATACCTCATTCTCTTCACAATAGAACTGCCTTTCAGACGGTATGACTCACGTGTCTCCATCATGTATGTGAGGCGGAAAAATCCCAAAGAAAGGGATTTTTTGGTCTAAATATCCCTTTTTCAACTTTTTCTCCTCTGGACCCCCCTGTTTTAACACAGAGATCTGAAAAAAATCTGATGAATACTACTAGGTGGGCTGAATGTTTATGCACAATTTCAATCTTCTAGGTGCTAAAGTAAGCCCGCCAAAAAAATATACCGATCATGTCCCATTTTCCCCTATACAGAAGTATATTTTGTAAAAACTCCCTGAGATATCCTAATTACCCTAGGATCATGTTTCGCCCATTATTCTCTTCAGAATTGAACTGCCTTTCAGACGGTACGACTCACGTGTCTCCATCATGTATGTAAGGCGGGAAAATCCCGAAGAAAGGGATTTTTGGATAAAAATATCCCTTTTTTTAATCCTTTGCCCCTCTGGATCCCCCCTGTTTTAATGCAGAAATCTGAAAAAAAACTGATAAATACTACTCGGTGGACTGAATGTTTGTGTAAAATTTCGATCTTCTACGTGCAAAAATAAGCTCGCCAAAAAATAATGAACATAGGCTTCATAAGAGAAAATATATATTTTAAAATTATGACGTCATCACCTCCTATGTCTGGATGCAGGAAGGTGTGAAACCATACGTAAGGTCTTCTACAATGCCTCTGGACTTGAAAAAAAAAACCGGATGAAAAAGCTCAAATAGAAGAGTTATAACGCAACGTACCATGAAACACCCGTATGGTACAAATTGTACCATAGAATCCCCAAAGGTTTAAAGAAAATAGACCAGTTAACAATGACAATTTATATTTCATTTTTCCGTGAAATACTGAGTTCCTCAACGTCATCTATGTAACTTGCCATGCACCAACAAGAATGACATTTTGTGATGATTGTGAAACGAATAACGCGTGGTGAACTTGACACGCATATCAATTAATGAGTTCCATTTAGTTCAGAAAGTGAAAGTAACTACCTCTTTCGTTGCACTTGAAGTCAAGAATGAACAGACACACTCACTCACGGCAAGGGTCAAGTATTATTTCTAACTGTTTATTCTCTTATGGTTGCATTATACAAGGTTATTTCCTTACTAGTTTCGTAGTGTTTCGAATGATAGACGAAAAAATGTGTTTTTAAATTTCGAAATCACTCAGAAATACGAGAGGAATTCAGTACACTTTCTGTACACAAAATTCGGTTTGGTTTTCCAATGTTAATTAAAATAATCATGAACAGAAATTAATCTGAAATATAGGTGCGTGTAATTAGTGAAGAGATGTGATGCGTATTTCTAAGTTAGTGAAATTGTGAAGTGAAACAACCTTGTACTTGTGAAGTTAAACCAGTCAAGTGAAGCGATTTTATGAAACACAGTTAAATAAGAACACCTATGCCCGCTACCGCCAACAGAGCACATTATGAAGTAAGAAAAACAAATTGTTTTCTTTCTGTCTCTGTCTGTCTGTCTGTCACTCTCTCTCTCTCTTTGTCTGTCTGTCTGTCTCTCTTGTAAGCAGGCACGTACCCAGGATTTCGTGAAGGGGAGGGGGGGTCCGTGACATGAAATACTGTGGTCATCACACCAGGGGCTCGATCAGATCATTCTAAACAATTTTACTGGAACATATATTGGTTTCTTTAGCCAGGATTTCGTAACGGGCGGGGGGGGGGACATGAAATTCTGAAGGCCCAGGAGCTCGATCAATTTAAACTACTTTACTATCAACAGATAGACCCTATTAGTTTCTGAGGATCTGTTGCTAAATATTTTAATAAACTATGAAGAAATCTCGAGTAAAATAATAAAAAAACGTATTGAAAAAGATTATATACATCCTTCCTCTGTTTATTCAAATATAACAAATTTCCTTTCATTATGACCTCAACTATTATAAAAAGTAGATATTCACTATTATAGAAAGTACATACTCAATAATGGCTTGTAAAATATATTGCAATATCTGTGTTCCTTTTTCTGTTGAATCAAATGTTAACAGAACTTTCTTTCCACATATATTTTTGTTTTTATTATTCCGTCAACTATGTCTGTTTCAAATGATAGGTTAAATAAAGGAGCAGTAGAAAATTGTTTTTGAAATAACATGTTTGATATTGCAAGGATGCGATGACGAAAAATTATGATAAAAAATGTCCACGCTGATAAACACGGCACTATGCTTTCGGAAGCTTGAAATCTCCCTGACTAGTAGCAGAAATTCTGAGAATTCCGCAACTTTTCTAGAAATTTCAAATTCCCTGACTCTTCCAGGACATATCGCTCACCTCGCCACCATGTATTGCAAGTAATACAAATCTCCTCATAAGAAAGAGTAACCAAAAGCTTCCTGTAGTTTATTTATAACGCTGATCCTTCTTTTTCTCATTTCATTTTGTTTCATCCTTCCCTAATTTTTTTCATTTCTGGTCTCGAAGGGGGGAGGGGGTCCGGGGGTCCGGACCCCCCCTTGGCTACGTGCCTTTTATAAGGTAACTAACAAAGCGTTTTAAGAAGTGTGGTTTACCAAAACTCCTTTATGCAGGTCTCACACCGGAAGTGGTAGAAATAAACTATTTCCGATTTTATCGTTGACAATTATAGAGCAAAACCAGTAATAGTGTGAAGTGTCGGTTAAGAGTCTACCAAGAATACATTTAATCTGAATCGTTAGCTCTCTACTAAAACCGGAAGTGATAGAAATCCACAACAACTTCCGGTTTCAATATCGATTTACGTAGAGCCAAAATGAAAAGTGAGATAGCGTGAGCGTTTTCAAAATCAATCTAGTGTTCCAAGAATACATTTGATCTTCTCTTCACTTACGACGTAGGGCCAACGTTGGGAATTAAGCTGGTTGGAAAATGGTCGGTAAAACAGCCAATTACAACGCAGAACCAACGTTGACAATTGAGTTAGTTGACAAATTATCGGTAAAAGAGCCAGTTACAAGGTAGGGCTAACGTTGGCAGTTGAATTGACTGGCAAATGGTCGGGAAAACAGCTAGTTACAACGTAGGGCCCATATTCGAAGTTGGTTGGCAAACGGTCGCCAACATACTTAGTTACAACGTAGGATCAATGTTAGCAATTGAAAAAAAAGATTTGAGTTTTACGTCCCGCCGTTATGCCGGCTAGGCTAAAGGAGACGGTGATGATGATAAATGAATGAAATGGTAGAATGAAGAAAGTGGGAGGAAACAGGAGAACCCCGAGGAAACCCACGCACACGGTGTTTGTACACCAGAAATTTCACATAGCGCGAGCTGGGATCGAACCAGGGACTCCAAGCACCAGAGGTGAATGCTTTACCACTGAGCCACCGCGGTCCTGTAACTCTGCCAATTGAGTTGGTTTAGAAATGATCAGCGAAACAGCCAGTTACAACATAGGACTAATGTTGACAATTGAGTTGATTGGCAAAGGATCGGCAAAACAGACAGTTACTACGTAGCAGCAATGTTGTTAATGGATTAGATTGGCAAATGGGCGGCTGAACAGCCACTTACAACGTAGGGCCAATATTGGCAATAAGTTTATTAGCTAAACAGGCAGCTACAACGTAGTATCCCCGCCAAGTATCTATTTATTTTGGACTAGCTCTAACTAATCATTTTCAAGACTGTTAAGATGTTTCCCCTTTTAGGTTTACTAATTGAACAAGCTCCTCACGAAAGCTGAACTCAAAGAAATTGCTCTGAAGTCGAGTGAACAAAGTGTGAGAGTCATAAACTGAAGGTTTTAACCATTTCCATTCTGAAGGAACTCTATCTCACCCAACACAGTCAATATCGGTACCCTTTTATCCAAATTCAGAGATACAGGAGCTGTTGAAGATAGGTCCTGCTGGCCTGGTAAAACTAAAACCATTAGGGGCGATGCAACAACAATACCAAGTGTTGGGCGTCCGTTCACACAAGGGTCGTCTTCAGTTAGATGCTGCAATAATTACAACTTGTTCGAGTTCTATTTGTTTGATTTACAAACTCTCTTTATGCAGTACGACTCACGTAATTTTTTGTGCACACGTGGCGTGTACTCCATGGAATGTTATTGCTTCGTCTGTAGTTGTTTAAGGTCTAACTACTCGTCCAGGGCCTTTAACAGTTTCTGTACCTTTGAATTCGGATAAGAAGGCAAGCGACTGTGTTGAGTGAGAGGATTCCTTTCAGAATTGCGATGACTGATACCATCTGAGATCAGGGGCGTTATTTAGGGGGTTCAGGGAGGGGCAATTGCCCCCCCTGAGTTTGAGATTTATATAGATTTTATCAAAAGAATAGTAGTAAATCAGTGAAAAACGAGAACTTTGACTTAAATCAAGGGGTCTTGCCCCCCCCCCCAAGCAAAATCTGAAATGACGCTCCTGTCTGAGATGACTCTCATACACCAATTATCCGGTATCAGAACCATTTCTATGCGTTCAGCTTTCGTGAGGATCTTATTCAATAAATCAATAATATGGGGTAAACATTTAATAAAAAAAAAGTTGGACACAAAAACAACCACGGTTGTGAATTCCTTAGCAAATTGTAGTGGGTAAGTAATATGTCAACTCACATACCTTTCCATACAAAATTTTAAAGTTTAATCCAAGATGGTGAATGCCAAGATGGCCGCCAGAAAAGCAGTAGAAACTCTTAACACTTTCCCTCTTTGCCTATAACATTTATAGGGACATTTCATTCCTAACAGTCGCGTATTTTGAGTCGACTGTCCTACGACTTTTGGTCCACCCTGTAGTTTTTCAATAGCTTACCGGATGTAGTTTTTCAATAGGGACTTACACAATTCTTAATTAACGTTTACCAACTCTATCATTAAAACACCTTAAAATTCAAATACACCACGTGGGCATGTAATTATAAGTATTACATAATATAACAACATGGAGCATCTCTTTCAAAAGAACTGACTTTTTTTTCCCCCTTGCGGCATTTGATTGTCTGTTCAGCAACCTTGATTGTAATAAGCTCCAGTCAAATGCCACACCTTCCAGTGGAAGATAGTATGAAAAAGAAACACTTAAGAAACAAACAGGTTTCAGAATACGATAGATGATGAGGTCGATATTGCTTGCAGAGGGGAGGAAAAACCCCTTGGGCATGACGTCATAAACCTACAGGTAATGAAAGGAGGAAAAATCAACAACATGATGGGTTGGTTGTTTTTAGTGCAATATGCCTAGTAATGCAGTGAGCAACCGTTTGTTGTGAACTCATGGTTTGTGTTCATGTAATTTATTATTGAAGGGAGAATATCTTTATCTTCTCTGCTTCTTTGTAAACAGAAGGGTACGTATCTTTAAATTTTTAGTGATTCTGTTGAAAATATTGACTCTTGTACAACAGCCACCAATACAGAAGTAGTTTTCTTTACTCGTAGCAAGCTAACTTACTTCCTTTACGGTACCCAAAAGCTCATCGCCGCGGAAACAAAACCTGTAGATCCTACACAGCGCCAAAGCGAAAGCCAGTCAGGATTGGTAGGTTATTCCCACTGAGTTGTGATAGAACAGGTCAAAAAATGTCCTCCGTGGTCCACCGGATAGTGGCCGATCTAGAAAGTAAAACTTGTGTGTGGGGGGGGGGGGCAGGGAAGACAGGCAAAACTCAGGGTATGATAGGTATATCATGAGTTTACTATACATTAAATTTTCAAAATATATAAATAATAGCTTAAATTTCTTTTCTCGTTCGAAAAACTGGGGGCCTAGGCTCCCAGTTCCGGGCTAGATCCGCCACTCTCCCTGGACCTGGTGACCTGGGTATACCTGAACCGGTGTGACCATGCTATCTTTTTGAATGGGAATGGGGACGAAAGTTGAGGGGGTTGTACTGTAGGGGAGAACTATTTGCTAAATGACGTATCCTGTACGTACAAGAGTGACATGTAATCGCATTTGACAACATCGTGTCTGTGAGGTTCTCGGGGTACTTACATTTCCTTCCACATTCTAATTCCAGCAATTCTTTCACCATCATTCACTTGCCTTAAGATCAATTCAAGGCCATGTTCTTTTTGTGCCACGACCGCGACCATTCACAAATACCATGCCGTGCCATTTCTACACTATTTCCCTTGGTTCTGGTTAACTTCGTGTGCTCCGAAGAAAGACGAAGGATCGCGGCGAATGAGCGATCAACGGGCTGGTTTCTTTTCATGTGGATCCGACGGAACTAGAGATAGCCACAGAGTTTCGGTTCCGGCGGAACCGGTTCCGCGAAAAACCGGTTCTCCGGTTTTCAGAACCGGTTCCAGACCTGGATCTGAAAACCCGGTTCCAGAACCGGATCTTAGGAGCCGATTCCAAAACTGTATCCGAAAACCAGGTTCTAGAGCCGGATCTTAGGAACCGGTTCCATACCTGGATCAGAAAGCCCCCAAAGACCCGTAAAGGAGGCACAAAGTTCACCTTCAAAACACTGCAAAGGGGACCACGTGCTTGCGTCCTCCCCGCCCAGATCCGCTTGTGCCCCCCCGAAAAAAATTTGATCCACTAGTGGGTGTATAGCCAAATGAGTTTGCCAGTTTAGCCAATGAGTTTGCAAGTTACACAGTTTGTTTAGGCAAATGAGATAAGCGGCCGCCGCCTGGGCGTCTGTCTGTCGCTTCTACCATTTCATCTAGCACACTGTTCACAGCCTGTTAGCAGCTCTGGTTTAGCGTAGGGATGGCCACAAAGTTCCGGAACCGATTTCAGACCTGGATCCGAAAACCCAGTTCCAGAACCGGATCTTAGGAACCAGTTCCAGACCTGGATCCGAAAACTCGGTTCCAGAACCGGATCATGGGTACCGATTCCAGACGTGGATCCGAACCGAATCTTCTAGAACCGGATCGATTCAGAGCCGAAAACCGGTTCCGCCAGGAACCGGTTCTGGCCATCCCTAGTCGGGACACGACAGGGGAACGGCATACTATGTGTTAATTAACGTTTATAATCCATCTCCTTACTTAAAGGGGATAACGTGGAACATTAAACTGAAAGATTTCATTTCATTTCCAACTATTTGTGACATAACCATTGGTCACTTTAACTAAAACACGCAGTATATACAGGGTGCGGAAAAGTTCCAAAACGGTCCTATATCTAGCGAAATATGCAGATCAACGAAACAAAAACACATGTTAAATAGTTTTGAGAAAGCTATCCAATGATACCAAATGCAACCCCTATCTCCACCTCTTTTGGGGGTACGGGGGAGTAACTAAAATTTTAAATGGGAATGGATTCTTGAGAAAAAAGGACAATAATTTGACCCAGACTTGAAAACAGAGCCTTCACGGATGGACCTTGAATCGACACATAAGAAAAGGGGGTACCAAAACATCATGAAAATGTTAATTGTCAATCCTGTACTCTATAGCCATACAGTTAGCACAATGGACTGCGGAGTTACAGGTCTTGAGTTCAACCCCCGCTCAAGGCAAGCTTTTTTCTTTTGTTATTTCCCCAAATAATAAGTCAATACATTTTAACTTCAGTTAGTACTTTATTCAAGTTACATACAATACAAATTTTGATAATTGTTTTGCAAACTGATTTTATGAAATGGTCGTTAGTAATAGGGTTAGTTCCTAGGGTTAATAGGGTTAGTACTGAGTTCGTAGGGTTATTTCAACAAAAACAAACTATTTTGTCGCAATTTGAATTTTCTTGCAAATTAATAAATTAATGACAAATACATTATTTTTATCGAAGTTAAAATGTATGAATTCGTTATTTGGTACAAAAAAATACACATAAAAATGTTACTCTGAGCGGGAAAAGAACTCAGGACTTCTAACTCTCCGGGTAGTACGCTAACCGTATTGCTTCAGAGTATGGGAATGCCAATTCGCATTTTCATAACATTTTGGTATCCCTCTTTTTCGTGTGTCGATTCAAGCGCCATCCGTGAAGGCACTCTTGTTAATTTTGAGCCAAATTACTGACCTTTTTTTCTTTCCTTTTGGAGAATCCAGTTCAGTTGATTTTAGTTTAGCGTCCCTTTCAGCAGCGAGGCTATAGGAGACGTGGACCTACTGATTAATGTGGAATCCGAACCACATGAGCTCCCGCCGGGAATCGAACCCGGGTCTCTAACGCCAAAGGCGCGTACGCTAACCGCTTAGCCACGGAGGAGCTCTTTGGAGAATCCAAATGTGCAATAAGAAATGGGGGTTCCTATTTAAAATTTTAAAGATACTCCCCATACTTTTGAAGAGGTGGGATAGGATGTTGCGTTTGGTACCATTGGATAGATTTTTCAAAACTATTTAACACGTTTTCTTTTCTTTTTTTTGGCTTTGCTGAACTGTATATTTCGCGAGAAATTAGACTGTTCCGGGACTTTTTTCCGCACCCTGTATAACTGTTACAACATTTACACTCGATATTGGCAGTCTTCGATTGCCTTTCTAGTTATGCTGCTTGCGCAAACTCTGCTAATTGAAAAAAAAAAAAAAAAAGCGATTTGCACAAAGAATAAGTGCTTAGATTATCAAAGGAAGAATGAAACAGAGTAGTAACATTATCGCAGTGGGAGAAAAACGTCGTTTATGAGAATAAAAAACCGTGATGATTGCCTGAAGAAAAACTCTATTGTTTTCCAAAGTGGCCGGCCTTGAATTACTCATCGTAAACATTAAAAGTGCATCTTACATAACACAATCGATGTTGGTATTTATGCCCACATATTTTATAACCTCTACTTTTCTTTCTTCTCTGTAATACTGCGCCGCTTACTTCAATTAAACCGTAAGGAATGATAAGAAATAAAAATCAAAATCAAAAACTGGTAAACTACGTGACAGATGATCTAACCCAGTACATGGTGCACAATCGCTAACCTCAGTGATGTCAATCCGAAACGTTATAAAATCCCACGTCGAGAGGCAGAGAAATCTCATTTTGCGTCTTAATTTCCCATGTATTATTATTATCATTACTAATAATAATAATAATAAAATATGAAAATAAGACTGACGTATATCGCGTGTTACTTTTTCCAATCTCTGGGTAAATTATCAATAAGCTTCACTCTTCTATATTTATAAAATAGTTTGTGAATAACTATTTTCCTTAATCGAGAACAAGTATGTTTTGTTATGTTGTCAGGAATGCAGTCCACATCTTTGTATCATTCACCACTAGAGCAACCCACATTATGTTTTATATTTTCCAAATTATGCTTTATTATGCTTTATTATTAATTTCAAACATTGTTTTACATTAATCGTATATAATGTATAATATTTACTATACATTAAATATTCTAAATATCTTGAGCTAGGCCTATTTATTAATATTTTATGCAAGCAATTTCTTTCACATCCAATGAACTTTGTGTTTAATGCACTATAAAGAGAGAGAGATGCTTTACTCGAGTCAGTTTTTTCTATCATTTGTGCGCCGTAGAGGTGCATATATACAGAGAGGGAAAGTAAGATGCCACCAAAAAGTACAGAAAGTGCTGAAGTTCAAGAGTTACACGGAGTTCTTGTGTACTATTCATTATTCGCGGAAAGGTTTCTTCTTTTCCTTTTTTATTTTCTCCACGTTAAAGGATTACACCGAAAAATTTACAGAAATAAAAATGAGCTTTTCATTGTTGCATTGTTATGTTCTCAAAGATGTTATGTTGTAAATATTAGTTTAAAAAAAAAAATAATAACAGTATGTCAAACTTGCAGTTAAACAGAATTTTCCAAGAATTGTGCTATACACTCTATATTTAAAATTATGCTTTATTTTCTAAAATTATGCTTTATTATGCTTTTAAAATTAGTTTCTTCTGGACCCTTAGACAACCACAACTATGTTCAAGGTACCAACCATATGTGTAAATTGCTGTTGTTTTTATGCTTTTTATACATTTGGGTTGCCGTATTCATCACCTTATACCAAAGCAAATTTTCTAGGTGGGCACATCTCCATGGTTGTTGTATTACATCTAATATTTTTGGTATTTTATATATTTCTTACATGATTTGCTATATTATGTATACATTTTCGTGAGCTGGGAGAGGGCTTGTTGCCACCCCCCCCCCCCTTTGGGCGCACATGTCTTATACTGAGCCAAATGATACTAGAAAAGTTTTGTTTTCTACACGTTTCGTGTGTAACATTGATTGATTCTTTCTTGCTTCTCTATTTTACTTTATATTTTTTTTATTCGTTCACTGTTTTTTTTTCTTTCTTCAAATAACAGAGCACAAATTTCATTTCTTGGTAGTACTTGACTTTTGTTAAGAATCATTTGAATAAGTCACTCCTCACTACCATGGACTTTGCCGATGACAAAGAACAGACTTCAGACTAAAAGTTGACAACAGTGACACGCAAGGGCGCCCATGTTGTGTTTTCCAAGGGGGGGGGCAAATATAAGCAAGGTTTCAATTATAGTTTCAAACTGCGCTACAACTAAAGTAAAAATTCTATTGGGCTTTCGATATTCCCAAGTACGATTTCCTCTTGGGGGGGGCGAGTGCCCCACCTTGTCCCCCTGATGGGCGTCCTCGGTGACAACAGTGACACGTTTATTAATGACTCATTATGCCTAGTTTCCGGTCGTAAAGAATTTCGTTGGCGTAGTTTATACATATTCCAATTTGGACGAAAATTCCTTTATCCCATTCCTAATAATTAAGATCGAATAATCCCACAAAATGGAATTTTTTCCCACAAGTTGGTATCATTGACTAACATTGAGAGAAACTGGCTGTCAGAAAGGTTTTATATATTGGCAGTGGCGTATTTAGGGGGGTGGCTATCTGGCTCAAATCCCTCCGAAATAAATTTGTTATATTCACAACATCATTAAAATTTGTCGGAACCCAAAAGGAAAAACTTAAGTGCTTATACTCGTATTGTGCATAGCCTTCCCCGAAGCAAATTCCTAAATACGCCACTATATATCGGGCTTGTCAACCATACGATAATTTATCGTGATATACGATAATCTAAGCCTTCATGCTATATACAATAATGCCCTTACGATAATATCTAGATAAATATATAATAAGTTTAGAATGCTCACTTTTTTTAATGTGGAAATAAATTGTAGATACACATTAAGTAATTATAAAACACAATCACACTGAGGTTTTTAACAGGCTGAAATAAATCAATAATGATTAACGACGCAACTAGGTTAGTTATTGCTCGGGGCAAGAACTCGCTTTAGCCCCCTCCCCCTTGAACTCGCTTTAGCACCCCCCTCAAACCTAAACGCTGCCCGACTACATCTGATATTGGCATCGCACAGTAATTCTTCTATTCCATTTTTTCTTCAAGTGATAAAGCTTGATTTCAAAAATTGCAGTACATAATTTAATTTTTAGTACAAGATAAGATACCAAAGTAATTAGTATTTTGATTGCCAAATAATCTGAGAGTAGCATGCTTAGTATATTCTTATAGTCATAATCATAACTGCAAATCACAATGTTTTTTGGAATTATATCGGGATGTGCATATATGTAAAGTGAATCAACATCTGTTGCTTTAGAATAGAATATTTAATTATGACAAACAGTCAAGCTGTTGTCTCGAGTATTATACTCAGATATTTTGCAAATCTCTTAAATCAATGTAACTTAAGTGAAACTACAAAAAGCTAGAACTAAAATTTAACTCTGCGACTGCAAAGGTTTCTACAATGTTCTCAAAAGATAGCTTTGAAGCTAACTTATCCTCTGTGGATATGATCCTAAAGTTGGTGAGTCGTTGTTGTTCTGTTAAGTTTCTGAGGTAACTTTTATGATCTTTAGTTTGCTAAAACTCCTTTCCTTGCCTCATAGTGAAAATAAATATTTTCCCATTTTGCGCCCTCTCTAATCTGGCGCCCGAGCCACAAGCCCCATTTACCCCCTAGTAATGTCATTGTATGAAGATACAGTATGTCATGGCTATATAATAATATGGTAAATTAGAACACACATAAAAAAAAATATTTTACAATTCTAAATAGGAAATGGGGCAAGATAGCTCAGTGGTAGAGCGTTTACCTCTGGTCCATGGAGTCCCTCGTTCGATCCCCGGCTAAGTAAGTTTCTGGTTGACAACATTGTGTCTATGAGTTTTCTCAGGATATTCCCGTTTCCTTCCACATTCTCATTCCACTAATTCTTCCATTATCATTCACTTGCCTTAATTATCCGTCTTCCTTAGTCTAAAGAACATAATCATGAAAGTTAAACTAAAACATTAATTAAGAATTATTAAATAGGAAATATTTTCCTTCTTTCATTCAATGTTAACAGTATTGAATACCGCTGCTGTAAATTTCGTAACAGGAAATTTCCCGTCCGATGTCGTGAAATTTCCTGATTAGATCAACATTTCTCATCAACTAAAATACATATTTCTTCGGGCTACTGAAGCACAAGAACATTGTCTGTATGCGTGTGTGCCAAACGCAACACCTAATAACTATTTCCTCAATTCCAGTATGTCAGAAACTGGAGTCGCATCTCACTTGTACGAAGAAAAAGATGAAGCAGACCAAATCGATCTATTGTTTACCCACGGCCAGGAGCGCATGAATAATTTTTTGTTGGGAGGGTCGGCGAGGGAGGTTCAAACTCGAAGATATATTCTATCACTTTTTTTTAATCTTCATATTTATATTAATGCATGTCAAATATGTTGCTAATGCAGGAGAGAAATAAAGTAGTATTTTATGTTCATAATAATAATTAAGCGACACATTGCGCAGTTCGGATACTCGTTCACAGTTGTTCTTTCAGAAAAAAATGTTCCGGGGGGGGGGCACTGCTGATACTATTCTATTTATTATTATTTTGTCGACGTATTATTTTGGTCTCCTCCGGGGGGCACTCTCAGAGCTCTGGGAAGGGCAGTGCCCCCCAAAAACATGCCTGGAAGAAACACTGCTCGTTCACATTTTTATTCAATGCAACTCAAACCGCTTCAGATACCTTATATTTGTATTTGTTCACGAGGAATTAATTGCTAAGTATTCAAACTCAGATTACAACCTGAATTGTCAAGATGGAAACGCAAGTTCGATGAAATATGTAAACAATTCCTGTGGATAATTCGAGCACGTGCAGATTAAGGTCTTTCTAGCTTTCGTGCTCTTTATGAACTAGGAAAAAAAAGAAAAGAAAAAGAAAGAAGCAAAGATTGTCACTTTGCAACCTGGGCTTACTCGGGCTCAGGCTTGTTATGATCAATGGGGCTCGTGTTTTATAATTTCAATGAGGATCACACTAGTTTGAGTTTAGGCCCACTATTCACAGTTGAATTCTGACTGACTGACACGATTCCAAGAGTCTGAGACAGCTCATCCATTGAGGATCTTAGGCGACAAGACACACCACATTCTCACTCAAGAGTTGTGCATGGGCGAACTTTCATCCCAGTAGGTACCGCGCCTGATTACACCGGAAAATTCTGCATTGGTTACAGGCTTCGCTTCCAAGTGGAAATTGGACAAATTTCTCTTCCAAGTGATACCCCACCTCCATACTCGTCTAATCCTGCCCCCCCCCCCCCAGTGATTTCCATCTGTTCCTAAAACTTTAAGGAATTCCTGGTGGTAAGAAATTTCAATCTAATAAAAAAACTCATCTCAACAGTGACAGGCTATTTGCAATTCTGACTAGTCATTATATTTTCCTGGTATCAAGACATTGGAAGCCGTTGGTAGAAGTGTTTAACTTCGAAGAGATTATGTTGAAAAATAAAACATTGATCACTCTGGTATTGTGTTCTTTCTCTGTGGTATTGTGTTCAGTATTCTTTCTATCTGATTCTAAGAACGTTCCAAACAATCCAGTACATGAGGAACAGGGAAACTTTTCTTTAATTAGTATGGATACCATTCGAAGAAAAAGTGTGATTTTTTTTTTAAAATTAAAATTTTCAGAAGTTTTTAAACACCATGTTACGTTATTCATGCCAAAGAATCATGTGGTATCTCTTACTAATCAAGAATATGACCAAAAGTATAAAAGAGTTTAAAATTTTGTTTTATTTAAAAAATTTCGCAGTTGTGTTCTTTACCGATAGTTCGGATGTTTAACCCCACACAATTCAAAGAATTCTAGACTATCTTTATTAATAATCAAAATGACATTAGTAAAAAGGAAGAGGAAAAAAAATTAAAACCGAAAATTTTCCTAATTCATTTTACAACTTGATAGTAAACTCCAGGTCATGTACCAGGCAGAATTAGTGATACAGTTATCATTGTCGTTATCAGCATAATACACACTTGGGCTTATTGACCCATCTCCAGATAACTTGTTATCCGCCATTCAAACGTCTGTTTTGCTATTCGTTATTCAGTTACCCTGTTTTTAAATCCGTTATTTGGATATTACCTACCATCTCTGTTCACGAGAACTTGCATGATCAGGAAAAAGAAGTTGCAATAACTTTGATTTCAATAAAATACTTAATATATCATGTGTTCAAAGAAAACTTAAACGCAGGGGCGTCATTTCAGACTTTGTTTGGGGGGGGGGGCAATAGCACCACAGACAGAAAACTTTCACGTTTTGTACTAGTACATTAGTACTACAATCGACTAAAGTATATGTATTCCTCAAACTCTGGGGGGGGGGTGCAATTGCCCCCTCCTGCCCTCCCTAAATGACGCCCCTGCTTAAACGTTGAAGATTGTTTTAGTACTTAGCATGTTAGAAGAATTACTCATTTCCTTTTTGGATGAAAGGGCAATGTTATACAAGGACAAGGTCATAAAACTAGTCGTAATAAACGAAAAAGAAAAAATAAGTTTTGCAGTTAATGTTTAGCACTGTATTATTAGGTGAATAAACCCATAAAAAGTACTACGCTAACATAATATCAACCAAACCTGTTCTTGATTAACGCATCCCACATTCAGGTAGCTGAAAGCTTCCTCAAATCTCTTCAATGGGTTGCCAGGCATTTGATTTGAATATCAAAACACTGATGGAAATTTGCTTATGAGTAAGACTTAGACACAATCATAGTCAGTGTTCGAAGTGAAAAAAAAAAAAAAAAAAAAAAAAGCAGAGGCGGTATGTTTTATTGCAATTTTGACTCAACATACCGGCTGTCTAAATGTTGAAATACAGTGAAGGTATGTTGCCTAGAGGATTGTGTTTCTATTTACATAAAGACTTAAAACTATTGAAAAGCTTCTCTGTACTTATGGAGAGACTTTGATCCCCCACCAACAACTTCCTGAAAAATATCCTCTTATGTTGTATAATAAAGAATTATACACGAGAATGTTTTAAAAAAACGAGTTTTTATATTAATTTCCTGTGGGAAAACTCCCAGACCCCTCACTCGACTGAGGGGTATTCCAATCCCCCGGAAGATCTGCCCCTACAACAGACAACCCCCTCCGTCCATGGTCAAAATACGACATTTATATGCATTAAGGCAAGACAACATACACTCACATAAGAAAGAAAATTCATTGGCACATCAAAATATAAACTAGATGAATTTCTTTGAAGACACTTCATTTTGAAAACAGAAGGTAGGAAAAAGATAACAAAAATGTTGGCGTTGTTAACTTAAAAAAATCATTTCTACATAAGAAATAAAATCTTTTTACGTCCAAAGCTATTTGTCAATTAATGTGTATGAAATGGATTTATTAAAGGTATTTAGCATGTATTCTGTACTGACGGTATGCCTTGATCACTTAAAAAAAAGGCGGTATGCCTTTATCACTAAAAAACCAGAGACGGTATGACATACCACCCCATACCGTCTCACTTCGTCCTCTGAGCATAGCCTTTCCTAATTTGCTGTATCTAATTTTTCTGTTATGCGGATAAGGGGTAATTTCTTGGTACAACTTCTATAGATCTTATACACCATTATATATTACAAATTCTACTATTGAAAACAAAAATTTTACAGTAGATTCCCGAAAACTCGGCCTAATATGGACTGAAGGGTGGCCGATTTTGTGAAAATGCCGGGTTATCGGGAATAGGGTTAAAACAGAATAAGTACGAGTGATTCCTCAGAAAATACAGTACTGTACTTGTATGTATTAGTTGTTTGAGAATACAATAAATAATAAATTGCCAAAATACCCTTAAACAAGGGAAAAGTACGTACTTTATGAAGGCATTGAACCTTTACTATACACCGAAATGAAAATTAATGAATAAATACTGTACTGTAATTTACCTGATAAGACAGACCTACTGTAATAATAATAATAATAATAATAATAATAATAATAATAATAATAATAATGATAATAATAATAATAATAATAATAATAAAAATAATACACAAATACTAATCGTTAGATCTCACTGACCTAAACAACACGATACGACTGAGTATGAAACCTGATGTGTAATTTTTGAGAAAACCAAAATAAAATTTAAGTTCGTCTCCCTCGAGTCAAAAAAACCGAAATAAAAGGTACGAGCCACCACACTAAACTTTCTTGCTCTTTACTTCTTAAATTGAATCATATTATGCTGTATTTATTACGAAAAAGTTTATTTGCAAAATATAAACAAAACAATAATAGGCATTTTCGGAAAACTGTATCGAACAGAACACTTCCACCCAACAGTAAATCCTTGCAAATTTTTACATGAGAAATTATTCATGATTTATTGTAGGACTGTTACAGAAATCTTCATTTATGATATATGAACAAAATTGGATGAGTCGTTTTTGAGAAAATTAGCCGTGGAAAAGTCACCTCGAAGACTTTCAAAATGAAAAATGGTTAATATCATGTTGTCAGTTTCTTAATGGAGCATTTGTCTATGAAATATAATTAAAATTGCCTGAGAGTTTTTTGAAAAAATCGTAAGAGTAAACTATTCTTTGTGAAACTACCCCCAACCAGCAGAGGGAGCGCGCTGCAGCTACTGAGCGCATCTTGCGTAGTTTAGACAACAAATTGCCATTTACTGCGTTTCGCTACGACCTTTAGTAGGCGAGCTACAACCGTAGAAGCGAGCACATGCAGACGCTGTTCATTGGATTAATGACGTAATAACAATGAAAAACCTTGAAAAATAACGTGTGTGTGAAATTTTGCTACAAGCTTGACAAAACATTTACAGAGACATTTCAATTGGTTTTCAATTCATTCAGTGTTAAGATACTGGTCCAAAACAAAAACACGCGTGAGTCGCTCAAAGATCAAGGTGATGTTGGTTGTGATTTTTTAATTGGAAAGGTATTGTCCATCATGAATTTGTATCATGTGGTCAGATAGTAAACAAACAATTGTTTACGTACTATCCGGACTACCGGGACATTGTAGCACAATTGAAGGATGTTGTGCACAAGAAGAGTGCTGAATTGTGGGAAGATCTGACTTGAATGGTGCACCGTGCCGATTCGCCTACTCACGCGTCGCTCCTCATCTGCAGTTATCTGGCAAAACATCAGATTCCCGTTGTGCCCCATCCATCCTATTATCCGGATCTAACCCAAGCAGGCTTTTTTTGCTGTATCCCAAACTTAAAATAACTTTTAAAGGACGTCATTTCTAAACCACAGAAGGGATTCAGGGCAATGCGACTAGAGACCTGCGCACCATCCTAGAAAGTGCGTTTCAGGAGGCTTTCAAAAAATGACAGAAATGTTGTGAACGGTGTATTGCCAGTAGAGGGGAGTACTTTGAGAAGGACAGTGTTTAAAATGAGTAATACAGATTTTATGACAAAAGTTCGATCTTTATTGAACACGGAACTTTTTTTTTTTATAAACTTAAGAGCTGTGAATAATATAAATTTGTGTAACTTATCTGCAACGGATTCTTCTCATTTGAGTACAAATAATAATTATGACCATCGCCATCTGTTATCCAGAAGTTTGACTGTATTATTATTATTTGCAGATTATTTTTCTTGTGAAGATGCTACGTTGGTTTCTGTCAGCAGTGACTCTTCTCTTAGTTTCGTACTCTTATGGAAACGAGAGAGTCCGACGCCAGGATTTCTTTTTCCCTAGTGACCCCCAGGAGGGCAGAACCTCTCAAGAACAGACTGCAATTCAATGTACGACAAAAGACGGTACACAAGGTTCCTGCAAACCAATTGTAGGATGCTCTCTATTTTATCATGAACTTAAAGAAAAGGGAGACGTTCAAGGGAACACATGTGATCTACCAAATGGAGAAAAGGGGGTTTGCTGTGTGGATATTTTGACGAACAGAAGTAAGTATTTTTACTGAGCGTTTTTATTTGTTTCTATACCATAGACCGTAGAGAAAGGGTTATTTAAGCTAATTTGTTTAGTAAGCCTAGTGGAATAGACACTAGGGTGGGCCGAAATAATGCATTTTTTTCTTTGAAATCATAATAGTACGGAAAAGTTCGAATTGGGAATACTAAAAAGGAGTAGGGAAAGACATAAAATCGGTTTTTTATTTTCCGGTCGTGCATGTACTCTAAATTTTGCTGAAATGTGAAACAAAAATCACATTTTTACGATAATTTGTAACAATTTTAAATCAATCTCTTCCGGAATATAATAACTCAACTTCTTATGTTTAGAATCACAAAAGATAATGTTCAAATATTTAAATCCATCAACGTTTAATGTTAATGAAAGTTTGAAACAAATTTTACAAATAAAGGTAGATCACAGTTTAAGGAAAGAAATACTAACAATTTACATTTTTTTTTTTGTTTTTCTTTATTAAATACAAGTTTAAATGTTTCAACCTTTGTAATATTTATAAACAGATTTTTTTTATTCACAGAACTTAGTTTTGTCAATAAAAAAAATGTTTATAAATACTACTAATGGTCTAAACAATTTGTTTTGAAACCTTTACACTTGTATTGAATAAAAGAAACCAAGAAAGCAAACAAACAAAAAATATAAGTTGTTAGGATTTTTTTAAAACCTTGAACTGTGACCTACTTTTAGCTGTAAATTTATTTCAACCTTTCATTAGATTTGAAGGCAATGTGCAACCAGAAGATTTTGATAAATTTAAAAGCTGCAACGACATTGTGCAATTTTTTCTAACGATTAGATCCGTGGTTCAAATAACCACTCGCCCACGGTGAGTGGTTCATCACTGCGGGCGAGTATTCAATATTATAGCTAAGGTAAGTAAATGATTTCTATTGCGGGATCTGGGCTAGTAGCTTTTTTGGGGCTACTAAAATTTTGTTGCTTATTTACATCCCTGGATTAGATCGTTGATAATCTCTGTAACCTATGACTTATTAACGAGGAGCAGAAAGTGCTAAAATTGCGCAAAATTTTCACCGCGACGTTGCCAATAACAGGATTCAGGAAATTGAAATTCTGCACCGAAATTAAATGTTAAACGCCATTCGTTTGTGAGATATACTTGTATTGCATTCTAACATTTGCAAAGCAAAATATGTACTTACAGACGTTTACAGCTTGAATCCTTCGAATAATTAAGCATTAAGAAAGTAATGAAATTGATGGAACCTATTGTTTGCTTCATAATTTCTTCATTCTGTGCGTTATTAGAACAGTAGTTTATATATTCCTTTCTAAGAATGGTGAATGGATTAAGATTCTTCATTCAAACAGAATAAGATTCTATTTTTAATTGTGTTCTATATTAATCTGTAACAATAACAAAATCTACATTGTACGGTATTATTGTCAATGAAAAAGAAGAATAATAGACTATAATAATATCAGTAATACCTAGTTTAGATTGTGGATCCATGTATGCTTGGCGTAGAGAAATTGTCGACAAATCTTTCTCACAGCACCTAAGAACAGTAACTAAGATGCAAATACAAATATAAGAATCATTTATAGAAAAGTGAAAGAATAGTTACTAAGACACGTGGTAGACACACCTGAAATATAAACAAACGCTTGTTTGTGATTGGCTAAAACTGGAAAATGTAAACAAATCTTTATCTCTAATTAGTCGAAGGCCTGTCCGCGATATTTAAAGGGAACTTCTAGGAATATATACGTGTATTATTTGTTTACTTTATATAAGTCAGGGGCGGATCCAGGACAGACTTCTGGGGGGGAGGGCGGTGGGTTGTGATACTGTTACTTAGAGCTACTTTTAAGACCTCCAAACTCTGGGATGGGTTTTATTTATATATAAAATAAGGAAGTTTTCTCTTCTGGGGGGAGGGACGATTGCCCCGATCGCTCCCCCTGGATCCGCCCTTGATATAAGTTCGTTTTCCCTACAGTTTTCCAATAACTATTTTCTTACAAATTTAATGTTATAGGCAATCTTACAGTTAGAAATGATACAGAAATTTATTGACTGAGACATGTTTCCTGTCCCCCCCCTTTTAACGACGCCCGTGCACATATATAATAGCGATAACTGAAAATGCTATTGCCGTCGATTACTTCGTATTTTTCTAACATGACTTGCATTTTGGTGACTTTTATTAGTCGAAATGCTTATGGTAATAATGGCAAGGTTGTACAACATTTTTTGCGCAATTTCCAATTTTGTTGCCTGCTCATTAAGGCTTTATCTGTGCACCCGATTTAAATAATATTTAAACATTTTTTCTGTCCTAATACATAAAAATTTGAGCTATTACATTCGGGAAGAGGTTAATTTAAGAATTTTAAAAAATATCTTAAAAATATGAATTTTTCCATATTTTGGTAAGCTTCAGAGCACATGCGCGTCCGAAAGATATAAACCGATTATGTTTATTTATTTTTCTCCTTTTTAGTCTTCTAAAGTCCCAACTTTTCCGCGGTACTACGAATTGAAAGGAAAAAACATTTCGCTTTTATTCGGCCCACTCTAATGCACACTTGACCCTTTGCGATTCAGAAGTGCTGGCTCCAGAGTTTTGTCTTTCTTAAACACGGCTCAACTGCTGACAGTAGTCAGTTGTATTGATGCTCTGACCAACTGGTAGCAATTCCCGATGCACAATGCCGCGAGCAGTCCACCAAACACACAGGAGGACCTTCCTCCTGGTGCAGTGCTAATTTCGGCTGTTTGGGAACCAGTTCATGGGATGCTAACCAATGATGATGGTACCGTGGAGCTTCGTACAAAACCCACTTCTCATCACATGTCCACACTCTGTCCAGAAATAGCTCCTTCTCAGACGAGTCAGAAAAGAAACATAGGTGTCTGCTCGGTTTGTCTTCTAGCCCTGAGTCAAATCATGTACGACCTATCGATCCAGCTTGTAGTGCTTTCCAAGTTGATGGAGGTGCTGCCAAATGGTTTCTCCACTCACACTGAATTGTAGTCCCAGATTCTCACATGTCTGGCCACCGTTTGTCTCAATTGCTGCCTGAAGATCTTTATTTTGTACATGTGTTGGTCTTCCGGCACGTGGTGCGCCTTCGAGTGTTTCGTCACCGTCATTAAACTTATTAAACCACCGCTGCACTGTTCGTGTAATCAAGACACCCTCACCAAAGGCCTGACATATTTTCCGTCCCGCTGCAGCAGCATTTGACCTAAGTTTGAACTCGTACAACATACACGCCCTTATGACGGTCTGTGGATGTCCCATGTTCACTCTGTCCTTACGGAAGTTCACGGTGTAACTGAACTGCCACAACCATTTAATATGTTGGATATACCCTAACCAAGAACTGACCTTCAACCTATGTCAATTCGCATTCAACTCACGCTGAGGGTCAATTGAACACAGACCTCCACTGAAAGTAACGGAATTTTCTTGGTTATGTTTATAAGAGTAAACACCACAGCATAGCACTTACATGACTAAGGTTTGGTGTAATATTCAAGATAATTGAGCTGCTTCAATAAAAGCATAATGCTGGCTACAATACTGTTTGTGATTTACTTACATAAATATCTCAAGCCATACTGACTTTCTGCACCTTATGGGGTGTGTTCGAAAAGTATCGAACCTTGGGTTCGCAAAAATACATTTATTGGTTTGGAAATGCGAGACATTAATCCCTTTCAAAAGTCTTCTTTGTAATGCACATTCTTCTCCCAGCGCTCTTGCCGTTGTTGGAAACACTTCTGGAACGCAGTTTTTGGAATGGTGAGCAACTGTGGCGTCGCATTCCCGCATTCCGCATGATGTCTTCTCGTGAATCTAATCGGGTCATTTTTAGTGTCATTTTCAGCTTGGGAAATAACCAAAACTCAAATGAAGCTATGTCGTTTGTGTAGGGAGCCTAATGACACACAGATGAAAGCTTGAATCGAATTTCACGGACACTCTCCTCATGCCTAAATTCTCGTTCAAAATTGAATGTACCGATCCAATTGAAAGGTTTCCGCTTGGGTATCGACAAACGTTTGCCAAAATTTTATGCAATATCGCTACTCAAGTTTTTCTGCCATTTTACAAAAAAAAAAAAAAAAAAAAAAAAAAATCTGATGACCGCTCACTACACGTCTTCACTCGTTGGCCGCTTGCCAACGACTGACTGACTCTTTCCGCGAGCGGGAAAAATTTCGCGACTGCGCATGAGTATCCGCTCTATCTACACTGAAGAAAATCTCCCGTGCTTCATTTGTTTACGCGGGAACAAATAAAGTTCGGTACTTTTTGAACACACCTCGCATTTGTTGTTAAAGTGATTTACTCTCCGAGTACCTGTCATGCACGCTCAACAAGGGAGTAATCCTGGTATTTTAAGTTTCATCTTTGCACGAGGCGAGGACTACTTTTATTTGTCCCATTCTGTATATAAAAAAGCTGATTACTGTCCAAGAAAACCACACTGCTCTATTAATAGTTCACAATAACATAAAATGGTTAATAACATTTTTTCTTTTATTACAGTTTCAAATTTCCCTGCCCTAACACAAACAAAAGAAGTAAGTATTCCGCCAGTAAATCAAGAAACATTGGACCAAGGCAAGGATGATGGTATTAGGTTCCTGAACGACTTGGATAATATAGAATCAGACCTTCTGGGCAACTCTGTTGTAGTTCGTGAAGGGTCTCCTGATGCTGGGCATCTTCTCTTTTTTCAAACAACTCCTGAAGCTCAAGAGATTAGTCGCAAAGCAGTTGAGGTCATTGCAGCTACGAAAGGGCTTAAATCCAGGTATTATCATCAGCTAGTATTGAACAGTGTAAAGTTTCAAAAGGGAACGCTTCTACAAATGTTAATTTTATACTAGAAGAAAGGAAAGTTTGACTTGTAAGCGCTTCTGAAAATGTGCCTTCTTGAAAAAATCCTTCAACGCATAAAAAATCCCTTTGTTATGTTCCCTTTTGAATGAAAAAATACCTAAGTAAACAAGGATGTTATAAATTAGAGGATCTGCCCATACAACAAAATCGTGAAACCATACGTCACAGCTTCACCACGCCTACTCTGCCCACTCCGAGCCACTAAGGTTGCAGTGTTTGGAGCCAATAAACATGGCGGAGACGAGAGTAGCCAATCAGACGTGCCGGCTCAGACGATGCTCGGTTGTTTTTTTGCCTTCACTGAGTTCATATGATGAAGATACGTATGGGTAGATCCTCTAATTTATAACATCCTTGGAAGTAAATGAACGAGATAGGTATGGTAGAAGCGATTGTGATTTGTGTTTAAAATGTTTGCGTATTCATATACCCTGTTGTATAATCCACAGAGCTCGTCCCATAGATTCATAAACCGTTGAAAACTGCATTTCGAAAAAAAAAATGAAAGATTTCCTATTGAAAATATCTTCATATGTAAATCGGTTGATGCACGAACAGCTTCAGTCCTTTCCATACGCAATTCTCTATTCTCCCTCTATTCTCTAAATATCATAACTCGTTGACTTACAAATTATGATAATTATATGAGTTTCCGTTTGGTGACAATAAATTAAGTATAATGATTTGCATTTCTCCAGCGTTATAAACTGATTGGATAGCACTACTCTAGCAGTGACCCACGCTCACGCTTACAAAGGAAGAGACAAACTACACTCGTATCCTGTTCTACAGACCTCCATTCAACGAATACGGAAGAAGGGGACAAAGTATGGAGCAAGCGATTCAGTTTGAATGTTCTTGTAACTAAAGATTGACTATAGCTATCTCTGGGTCTCGTGATTCTCAACACAACACCTCAGTCTGTCCACATCAATTTCCTCCCCCCCCCTTTAAGAAAGTCTTTGCGCCGCATTCCTACAGCTCTGCTTCTGACATCATTGTGTCATTCAGGCATTACTTTCTCTAAACAATTTGGGACCGCTAGCTGTTGCACCTTTGCTTTGTCCGCAGTGAGATGTCACACGCCATTTTACCGCCCTTTGCGACAGCTTGTAACACGGAAATAACGCCGAATTTAACAAAATGTCACATAAACTTTTTTGTTAGTTTTCATGTGTAGATTCTTCTCCCAAGCGTTGTAAACGGAATTTTGCATCACCCTGTATACTCAAAAACGGCACGGGTTCTATTGACTTTCATTTAAGTATGTTTTACAGCACGGTGACTTTCTCTGGAAGTATACACGCTATAGTTAGGTCTATTCCTAGAAGCTCTTGCGATTATATACATTCATTAGATGTTGGTAACTACGTACATGTTCTTGCTAAAATGTCACTTTACATTAAATCTTTTTTGAAAGAACCACTCATATACATTGGCAAATACGGTTACTTTCTACAAACTATAACTGAGCGCCTGTATATTCCTTGTACGAGGTGGTATCAAAAAGTTTCGAGACTAGCTCTGTTCACAAGAGAGTACTTTCTCTACCTACATTTACAACTACGACCTTCAAAATAGTCACCTTGTACAGCAATACATTGCTTTTACTATTTCTGCCACTGCTGGAATGTGTCGTGGAAATCTTCTTTTCGAAGCGTGTCAAGAACCTTCTGCGATTCGCGCTGAATCTCCGCAATAGTGACCAAACAGCGACCTTTTAACTGGATTTTCAGCTTCGGGAGGTAGGAAAGACCACTGGGGCCAAATTTAGCAAGTAGGATGAGTGCGGAACTGCGATCATCTTGTTTCTGGTGAGAAACACATATGTGAAGAGAGCGCTGTGACAGGGTGCATTGTCGTCGTGGGGCAGCCAGTTTTTCGCACGCCGCAGAGACGTCGCTTTCGTCGAATATCCTCCCTCAGACCCCTTAAAACGTGGCAGTAGATCTCGCTACTGACGCTCTGGTTCCTGGGTACGAATTAGTGATCACAATGCCACAAATGCCTAAAAAGTACTTAGTCGAGCTGCAGACCTGCCTCGCCTTTTTCGGTCGTGGAGATGATAAGCTTTCCCACTGTCAAGATTGTGTTTTGTCTCAGGATCGTACCCGTACACCCAAGTTTTGTCACCGGTAATGATTCTCCATATGATGGACGGATCATCCATGGCACGCTGATGGAGTTCTTGGCAGACTTCGACGCGATGTTCCTTTCGTCATCTGTAGGCATGTTGCATAACTAGTCTTGAAACTTTTTGATACCACCTCGTAATAATTGGCAACTATTCATATCTTCGATACAAAATAATTTAGATATGTGTGATCCTTTTATTTTAGGCTTGGTCTGTCCAACGAACAAAGTGGAGAAGGGCTGAAGAGAGTAACAGTAATTAATACACGATTAGGTGATACATGCTCTGGTCAACCGATATGTGTGCGGTCAAAGTACAGAACTCAGGATGGATCGTGTAATAATTTACGTGTTCCTAAGATGGGGCAAGCTTTTACACCATTCCAAAGAATATTACCATCAAACTATGCAGACGGTAAGATACATAGTCAACTACAGTGGCGTAGGCAGAATTTTATCGAGTCAGGTTGAAGCCCTCGCTTTGCATATCTTTTCAGGGCAAGTGTGATTTTTATGTGTATATCTTAACCCAGTAAATGTTTATTTTAACATACTGTCTTACTTAAGGTTGGTTTAAGCGCCGAAAACTCTCTTGCATAAGCCACTGATAAGCTATTATGGTAGTAAAACACAATACCTTAGGGCAAGGATGCAAATAACCACTCGCTCGGGAAGAGTAGTTCATTTGTACGGGAGAGTTTTTAATATCACTATTAAAATAACGAAGGTAAGTAAATGATATCTATTGTGGGATGTGGGCTAGTAAACTTTTATCTTGGGCTAGTAAAATTTTGTTGTTTATTTATATTCCTGCCTTAGGATATTTTTTCTTCTGCTATTTACTGTAATCTATTTATAAGATTCGCCGTAATTTTTAAGAAATTACTGTTACTTATAAGATAAAAATTTAGAATTTTATGGTCTTCACTGTGAATCTTATAATCCTAGCAACTCCTCCAATAACTGTACATTTTTTGTTATAGAGATCCATAATTTTGTTAAGGTATGTGATAAGTCTCAACGATTGGCAATAGATGGCAGCACATATTCCTAGCTTACCAATCTCCCTTTCCTATCCCCTATCTTTCTTTTTTATTAGTATCGAAAATATTCACAATAATTGAATCAGCTTCAAGAGGTATATATTGAAATTTTGTCCAAAGAGAAATCCGATCAACAATGAGAATAATCCGTAAAATTTTGATTAGAGACAGTCTTCAAGTTACGTAAATTCCTCCCTACGAAAGAAGTTTCTGATATATAATAACTAAAATTTACAAATGCCACTTACATCTGAAGTGAGATACATTATTAAATTTCTCAATTCAAGTTTCAGAGTCATCTATTGAGTGAAATGTGAACTGCGTGCTAACTAGTGTTTCTAAAGAGTTCTAATTCCTGTACTTCTTTAAGCAGGTGATTACCTATTTTGATCTTCAATTTTCTTGTTATTTCTTTTCTAGCCCATCTCATAACTTTTGCTTTGCTCTCTTTGATCTTCATATCGAATTTGCTGCTAAGTACTTGTTGCACATGTGGGGGCCGCGGTGGCTCAGTGGTAGAGCGTTCACCTCTGGCGCATGGGGTGCCGGGTTCAAACCCTGCTCACGCCAAGTGAACCTTGTGGTTGACAAACAACGTGTACGTGGGTTTCTTCGGGGTTCTCTCGTTTCCTCCCAATTTCTTCATTCCACCATTTCATTCATTACTCATCATCACCCTCTCCTATAGCCTAGCCGGCATAATTGTGGGACGTAAAACTCAAAAATTTCATTTTTTGTTGCATACGTTTAGCCCTGTCTCTAATATTCTCTTATTATCTGTCAACATTACGATTAAAAAAAAATAACTCTATGGCCTATGTAACCCGAAGGTTCAATGCTGAGTTCACAAAAGCCCAAAGATCCAATTTCCACTTTGTATCCTATTTCTGGGAGATCCATGTTAATATTGTCCTCCCATCTGCGCCTAGGTCTTCCTAATGGATCATTTTCCGAATGGTCTTCCAGTTAAGACTTTGAAAGCGTTCCTAGTTTCTTCCATCCAGGCTACATGACCTGCCCCCTTAGCCTCCTGGACTTAATGACCCTAGCAATGTTAGGTAAACAGTATAAATTATGTATTTACTCGTTATGAAGTTTCCGCCATTCCCCATTCGTGTTAATGTTGGGTCTGAATATTCATCTTAGGATTTTGTTCTCAAATACTTTCAGTCTGTGTTCTTCTCTCAGAGTAAGAGACCATATTTCACAACCATACAGTACAACATGCATGATTATCGCTTTATGCATTTTAAGCTTCACATTCCTCGACAGAATTTGCTATGACAAAACATTTTGAATTGAATAATAACACGAATTCCCTGCTTTCAGTCGACATTTATTTTCTTTGTTGATATTCGACATTTAATTTCTTTCAACATTACGATATCGTCCGCAAATGTAAGCATGTGCAGGGGTCTATGTTCTGTCCAAGAACAGTTATTCCTATTCTGCGAATGTCCTTGATTTCTTTTATTCCTTCTTTAATGTTAGAGATTAAACAATGATGACAATGAGTATCCTTGTCGGACCTTTTCTTCTTTCTTTTTCTTTTTCTTTTTCTTTTTTGTATTGCTGCTTTTCTCCTCTTTCCTTTCAAGAACGGTACCGTAATTGGTAAGTTTTCTTGCGAGGCATGGCACACACACATCTACTTCCCCCCCCCACACACAAATGGCCGTTTTAGAATCTCGCCCTTGTTCAATAATGCGCGAGTTTCTTGTAACCAAGGGCGCCGATCCTGGGGGGCCGAGGGGGACCGGGCCCCCCAAAGCTCATGTGCGCCCCTAATATATTTATGAATATGCAATATTTGGCATAATTGGAGTGCAATTTGTCTTAAAATCTTCATATATATACCTTCTGCATCTGAATGCCCCCCCCCCCACCCTCAAATTTACAGAGAAATCGGGACCCTTGCTTGTAACTCCAAATTCTACAATTTGTCTGTTCAACTCATTTGCATAAAATCTTTCCTCTAAATACAAAACTATGAAAAACTTTTTCTCGATTTTGTCAAAAAGTACGCATAAGGATTTTCATACACCAATATAATTTTGTTCAGCTCAATGCATACTATCGATTAGGGTGTATTTCATCTTTCGCTAATAGGATTTTACAGAATTCAAATTAGATGTTGTTTAACAATCCTAATTAAGGAATATTTCCCATATATTTAATACATTTTTTCTCTTTCCATATGTTAAGGAGTGGACATTCCTAGAGTTTCTGTCGATGGATCTCAATTACCGAGTGCCCGAGTGGTAAGTGCAAGGGCTGTTCCTGATCGACCAATTCCTGAACCAAGATGGACTCATCTCCTGATGAATTTTGGTCAATTTTTGGACCATGACCTCACCCAAGCACCAGTATTCAGGTTCAGTAAGTAAAAGATTTAAGAATGGTACATTAATGCAATGTATAATTTTCAGTTCCATTGTTTTTATTGTGTCTTGATTTAGATTGTTTTCTGTCTTTATAAAGCTTTTCCCCTATGATAGTTATAATCAGTGGCGGATCCAAGGGGCTATAGCCCCCCCTTGACAGGTATACACTGGATAAAATGGGCTTCAATCCTGCTTTTTTTACACTGGATAAAACGACAAAATATGGTTTAGCCCCTCCCTTGATCATATCCTGGATCCGCCCCTGGTTATAATGACCGTTCTTCGTCTAATAAGTTAAAAAAATAGCAATGTTACGTATACACCACGCGAAGAAGTTTGGTTTTCATGACGTGATATTTTCTCAATTAACATTAAAACTAGAAGTGGTAGTAGATTCTTTCATTTCCGCTTTAAGCAGAGAGATTAGGGAGAAGTGAAATATATTTTTGGGACGCGTCGTTGATTACAGAAAACTACTTCTCGCTATCTAATATTGTTTTTTTTTTTTTTGCTCTATAGCGATCAATGTTAAAACCGGAAGTGGTTGATTTGTGTCATTTCCGCTTCCAATAAATAATTGAGAGTATGGTACCTATTCTCAGAACGATAAATCAATCGATTCTACGAAATACACTTATCGGTTTTGCTGTATTATATGAATACTGAAACCGGAAGTTGAAGAGAATGTCTATCACTTTTTGTTTTAGTACCGAGTTAAGGATAGAAGTGAAATGGGACGCTTAATCGATTGCAGGAGACCGCTCTCGCTATCTATTACCGTTTTAGCTTTATAATGACCAACGTTGAAACCGGAAGTGATCGATTTCTACCATTTCCGGTGGATGGATTACCACCATCAAATATGCTCAATTCCTAACTTTTGACTCTCTACATCAGCGTTTCCCAACCGGTGTGCTGAGGCACACTGGTGGGCCGCGAGGAAATCAAAACAAAATTATTAATTCTATAGCAGTAAAATTGCAAGACATAAGGAAAAATGTACATTTGTGTTTTACATTACTGTGAACCTCTACTATTAGACCACAATTTTAAGTTTCATACCGTGTTACTTTTCTGTACATTTTTAATGTTCAAAAAAGTATTTGTTATCATTGTTATGACCATTATTGCTTGTTTATTGTTGCAGACTATTTCGTCACTTGAAATTTTAAAATATCATTCAATTCTTTCAACAAAGCGAACATGCATACAAATTACCTATATTTGTGTTTTACAAGTAAAAGAGATTTGTTTCTTCGTTTGTTATTTAGTGACCTTCCTTCTTAATGAAAGCTTGAATACAGTGTTCGAAAAAGAAAGCGTATTTTTTAAAACCTAAGTCCAATACTTCATTGCAATTGTTTTCTATTTTTAAATTAGAATGAAAAATAAGCATAATGATTTACACGGGGGAAAACCAGTTATCGACCTTTTTCTCTGTGAGAAGGAGATCAGTAATCAAAGAAAAAAATACCACGATATTTTATATTCACAAATAATAATTTCTATGAGTGTGCCGCGACAATTCAAGCTACACCCATAGTGTGCCGCAAGTTCAGAAAGGTTGGGAAACACTGCTCTACATTATGGTTAAGATTGATAGTGATTTACCAAGTAGTTTATTTTAAAGACCTTTTTATCTGCCGGACGGATGAACACACAGAGACAATGTAAATATAGAAAGGAGTTTTGGTAAACCAAATTCCATAATTTAATAGACTAGAACAGGATCCGACAGGGAAATCTGACTGTTTTTAAAATCATAGTACAAGGTTGTAATTTTTAGGTGGACACCCTCCCGGCTATGATACCTTCTAGTAGCAGAGTCAACTAGCGCTTGCTGTAAGCTTGAATTGCAAGTAGGTCAAGTTTGCATCCAGTTTGATTGACAAACGTGCAAGCATGCCACAAACTGGATTTCAGTAACGAGTTTACATGGGGGCAACCTTGCATTCAGTGTTCCATTCAAGCTTGACGCAAGAGTTTTACAAGCCAATCAAAAGCCAGTAGCCTCTAGAAAGGATCTAAAGCATCGCTTGCAAGTACAACAAACGGCAGATTGTATGAAAGCATGTGTTTCAGGTGCAAGAGAAAGCCAAAAGCCAAGCACGCGTCAATTGGCTGCAAGCTTTCTTGCTATTAGGGATCTTTACTCTTTATTGAGTGGAGTCAGTTTGTTAACGTCTTAAAGGATAAAAGTGGGTGTATATACCCCACACATATAGGTTCCTTCTGGATATATAGATCCCATGCGTGATCTTTATTGCATTCACCTCAGATTATTAGGTTATTTAATAGCCTTGCGTGGGTACTACCTGGCTTATTCTCTATATTAAAAAATTGATGCAACCTAAGGGGTTGTTTTCAAACCCTCATTTAACATTTATTACTGCTGGATTTTTTTTATTGTTCAGTCGTAAGTGCATTGCGAAACAGATCACATAAGTTTTGAGAAGGAGCTCGTCAAGTTGGTAGGGTCATGACGTCATCTGTTTGGCCTTCAAGAATACAATGCAAAAGGCTTATTTTGTTCCGTTGCAAATTTTGTTTAAAAATATTAAGAGATATTTTGCACATGCATTATTTTAGTATTTTTCAAGTAATTTTGATATCTGTACGTTAACACAGGGCCAGTCCCGAGGACCCTAAAATTTTGGAAAAGGAGTTTTTTTTAAAGAAAAGTCCCCATTTTCTTCGAACTCCCGGTTTCAGGTATATCATATGGACATGTGAATGGTACTGTTTGGAAGATTGCTTTATTCTGAAGAGAATGGGGGTACGAACCAAATTCCTACGATAAATAGTGATGATACAGCTTGACCGAAAGTCTAAAATTTATCTTTAAAAGTCCCAAAAGCCCAGGCGTTAAAGGCTATGAGTTTGATATGTCTGCACTACACCACCAAGGAGGGCTAATTATATATAAAATGTATAAGGTAATTAAGAATTCCGAGGGCCGCGGTGGCTCAGTGGTAGAGCGTTCGATCCCAGCCCCCGCCAAGTGAACTTTGTGGTGGACAAACAATGTGTGCGTGGATTTCCTCGGGGTTCTCCCGTTTCCTCCCACTTTCTTCATTCCACCATTTCATTCATTACTCATCACCACCGTCTCTTTTAGTCTAACCGGCATAACCGTGGGACGTAAAACTCAAAGATTTCATTTCATTTTTAAAAAAATAAGAATTCCATTAAGTTCATACCTTGGGACGGTGCGGAGGAAGGAATGTTAGATATCAGAACAATTAAGCTCAAAAATAGACATTATTTTCCAAGTAGCGGTTTGTCAAGTGATTGCATCATTTACCTTAGAGAGGATGAGAACTCTTGTCTAACAGTCAATGTGTTATGCCACGGAGTTAATTTTGTGTTTGTTGAAATATCAATTATCTCACGTCGCCATAGTATTTCTTAATATATTACATTTATAATCATTTACCAAAGAACATTCTTCTTTCATATTTTTTTCAGGTAATGGTAGTGGGATACAATGCTGTGCCAATAATAATGCTGACGTATTACCACCCAATCAGCGCCACCCTCAGTGCTTTCCTATTCAAATACCACCTGATGATCCATTCTACGCTCAATTTGGACAACGGTGCATGAATTTTGTAAGATCTATGTTGGCTCCAAGCATTGACTGTTCATTTGGAGCTGCAGATCAGGTACAGAAATCAAATTACATAAAGACCATAGATTCTTAATTTATGTTTTGTTAATGCTAAGCACAGATTGATCTATCGTATAGATATATTCGTATGAATATAATAATTAAAATTGCTTGATTGATTACGGTTTAACATTCGGGATTTATTAAGGGTGCTCGGTAAAGAGTTTATAGAAAAAGAGGGGTATGTGCTATTTATTGATCTAGCAAAGGCTTTCGACCGCGTGAATTGGGAATTGTTGGTGAAAGTTCTAAAGAAGGTTGGGTTGGAATGGAAAGATCGAAGACTCATAAGAAACTTATGAACCAACAAGTAAGTGTTAGAATAGGGAGGAAATGACAGAGAAGAATGCAGTTGGAAGGGGAATTCGATAATAATGTATCTCTCGCGAACTTTATTTAATATCTATTTAGAGGAGATAATAAAAGAGAGTCTACAAAATGAAGACGGGATTTCAGTAGGAGGTAACATGATTAGGTGTATACGTTTTGCAGATGATATGGCGCTTGTTGCTTAATCTGAAGAGAAAACCAATAAGATGTTCGAAAACTTGAGGAAAGACTGAAGAGAATGGGATGAAAATACATATTAGAAAGACAAAAGCCATGGTGATTGAAACGAAGGGGTCAGTGTCAAATATAGAAGTAGGACGGGAGAAAATGAAACAGATAATTAGTTTTCGATACCTGGGTAATATTATTAGTGATGATGCGAAATGTAAACAAGAAGTAGAAGCAAGGATAGGAATGGCGAAAGAAGCCTTTAGGAGGAAGAAAACATTATTTTATGGGACCTTGAATAAAGAGTTAAGTAAAAGACTCATAAAATAGTCTTGTAGAGTATTGACTATATGGGTTAGAAACATGGACATTACGCAAAAATGATTAAAAAAAAAAAAAAAACAGTGGGAGGTTTTCGAAATGTCGGTGTGGAGAAGAATTTATAGAATTAGCTAGGTCGAGTGGGAAACGAATGAGTGTTATAAATAGTAGGGAAAAACAACAATTTTAAATACCATTAAGAAGAGGGAAAGAGGAAAAACCTAGTTAGAACATTGGCTAAGAAGGAACTCTATCATGAGGGACGTGCTAGAGGGTATGGTGGCAGGAAAGAGAGGGAGGGGCGAAGGAGACCACAGTTAATGGACGATATCAAAGCAGAAAAATCATACGTGAAGACGAAGAGGTTAGCGGAAGGGCGTAGAGGATGGAAGCTTCTCAGTTCCTGCAAGTGACCTACTAATAATGGCAGAAAACCTATTATTATTATTATTATTATTACGTTTAAATTATTAGGTAATTATTACAATTGGAAAACATGTTTGAATAATTTTCTTCTATTATTAGAAATGCCATATTGAATAATTTTGAATACTATTTTTCTTTATTTTAAATTTTTTCCTTATTCGAACAATTTTTCTTTGTCCTAACAAGTATTCTTTACCTAGAAATATGTTTTATGTTCTAACATATTTTTTTTATTTCAATACTTATTATTTATTTAAGCACTTACTTTTTGTTTGAACACTTATTACATTTATGTATCTTTGTCCGAACAATAATATTTTATTCTAAAATGATTCTTTACTCGATAATATTATGTTTATTCGATCATTTATATTGTCTAATTTTTTTTTATTTGAACAATTGAGGCGGTCTACGTAAAAAAAAAAAGGCACATAATGTTATCTGCCCTTATTACGTAGATTGCATATTCCAGTTCTCGTGTGTAGGCGTGGTTGTCACGTTACATGAATCTTGTAGCTGTCATAAAAAAAAGACCTTGCAACCCTACTATATTTCTCCATGTAAACATAATCTTGAAAAGGACATACAACATTTTTTCCATCTTGCAAGGAGTTAAACCGTGTGCAACTTTCTGGGTCGTCTTGCTTGCTACTTGCTATCGCCCTCCCGCTGACATAAAGAAAAAAACAATTTCTCCGCTTCCAAAACATGGCTTTCTTTTGGACAGGGAGGGGAAGTGTGCCAAAATACAAGTTTTTAATGAGGAGGCTCACTGTTTGTCCACTAGAGTGCAGTCCTGTATGGGTAGAGATACCTTTCTTGCTTTCAGGAAGATGTAACATGTAAACAGTAAATAGAAAGATCGGGATGCAAGCTTTTTTATGACAGCTACAAGATTCAAGTAAAAGGGATACGTGGTCTAAAAGTTCAACGGTGCCAGTTTCATGTCAATACCTCAAACAATGAGGGTGGTACACCTGTTCAACATCTGTGATGTCATATGCTTTTTGAAGCCAGCGATGGGCAAAGTAGGAATTTTCTAATGATTAAGTTTACTCTTTGGCTTGGAAGAGTTGATAAAGAGGATGTTCTTCAAGTTTTTCCCGTCAGAGGGCAGAGGTTTCTCCCAGTACGACCGACAGTTCGGTCTGATCAAAAAGAAAACTTTTACAAAAGGAAGTGATTGGTAATCCACAGCCTTACTGTATCTAAAGCGCGCCATAGACGCACGCACTTGCATTACCAACATGTATGAAAGGTTTCTTTCACCATGCATCTTCAAAGAATTTTTTGCCCACACACGTACCAACGTGCTGTCCAACATACTGAAAGTAGTTGGAGAAATGTGGAGGACGAGGAAACGCGTGCTTTTTCTTTCTGCAACTGCATGACCTTGGCATGCGACGGAGGAGAGACTCACGTGATTTCTTCCGCTGTCGTGATTGGCGGACCTAAATATAAAACAGCCACCTTGCATGAACGAGCCCATACACGGTAAACATGCATGCAGAACGGCAAAAACATCAAACATGTTTTCAGAAGATTTTGAAAACTTTCAACATGAATGAACGAGGCCATACACGATCAACTTGCCTGTGGTTTTATCATTTTTCATACAAGTCGGGCTGTTTCTTCAGGCATGTGTTTACGTGTATGGGCCGCTTAACTTCAATAATGTTGTGGAGGGAAAATCCAACACCTGCTGAAGGTGTTATGAAACCAGCTGGAACACCATGACTGGGAGTCTTTTCTGAACAGTTTCTTTTTGAAAAAACAAGCTGTGTCAAAAATGATGGTTTCCTATACTTTACTTTAATGAAATATGTTATCATCAAACCAATACATAATGGTCCGTTGCTGTGTTTTAAAACTTATCTTGTACAGTATAATGTGCTTATTTATTGGCGACCAATTCAGGAAATTGTAGATTTTCGTAACGTAAGAATTACAAGGAGTCTTTACCCCGAAGTGAATCAATTAAAAGTCAATGATGCTAAAAATTTTTATCGCTTTTTGCGGCAGAACGATATTGACTTTATTGAACATATGATTTCACAATTTCCGATAAGTTTCAGTTTAAATACATTTTGGTAAATGAAGATAGTTTCCGAAACTTTAATATGGCTTTCAATTATCCGTTCAGTAGTACTACAAAAGTGTTCTGCGTAAAAAGAACACAGAAACATACTGCATATTTGTATGTATTACTCAAATACAAGTGCAAAACAGTGTTATTGGGAAATTATGTTTTGCAAAGGAGAGGTTTGTTGCGAACTGAGCAACTGTTATTTTATTGGCAGCGTACAATATTACCACTTTCTTTTTGCGTTTGCTCAAAACTTAGTTTTCTCCTATGTGCCCTTTAGACGTAGAGCGCAAGGGCGCCGATTTCTCTGTAAATTTTGCTGGGCCCATTCAGATGAAGAAAGCATATATAAAGATTTTAAGACAAATTACATTCAAAATTTGCCAAATATTGTAAATTTATAAATACAATGAGGGGCCCCACATGAGCTTTGGAGGGCCCGGGCCCCCTCGGCCCCCCCAGGATCGGGGCCCTTGGTAGAGTGCCTCAATTATTTTTTTATTCCAATAACAATCCTTAGGAAAATGTTTTCTTACTGGAATTACCGTTCGAAAAATTATTCAATAAATTATTTTATACGGATATTCTAAGAATATACGATTCTAATATGGAATTAGCGTAATTTTAACCAAATTGTTTCTTTTTAAAGTTAGACTAGGTGAACCTGCGCTCTCTACACAGCGCAGCATTCACATATGAGCATGAATTTCCTTGTCATTCCTCACAACATCTGTACATGTTCCTTTACAGACACAAATGAAAGACGTCTTTATAAAAATCGGCAAGAGGTACCATAAAGGGGAGATTTTTTTTAATATCTCGCATCGTTTGCAAGGTTTAGGCCTACTTCCGGTTAGATTTTGTAATTCATATATTATCAGTGTTTTCTTTCTTTTTGTATGCAGTGTGTAACAAGCAAATACATTACACACGTAATTAATTACTCTGTCAGTGATATATGATGTTCATTGGGCAAAACATTTCAAGCAATAAAGATTCATCTTACACTGGAGAAATGGTTATTTTTCGTTTTTCATTATCATTTGACCATGAAACAAACGCCAGAGAGATATACTAATTCCGTATACATATATGTAGCGTTAGAATGTATAGCTCGCAGGATATGATGCTTTACTTTTTAAAATTTCAATATTTCCAGTGTACCCTTAAAAATGTAATAAGAAAATAAAGACCATTTTTAAAAATAGTCAATTAGAACTGGACAATCTACACAAAATTTGCAATCGTTCAGTGAAAACAACGTCTTTCTAGAGCTTGTGGTTTCAGAGATATTATCGAAAAAACTGACCATAAACATATAAACCGTCCACAAACATATAAACATGCACAACTTTTTCTTGTGCTAACATAAAGCTCGCATTTTAATATATAGAAGTTTTCATGAGAGTCTACAATTTTAAGATGAAACTAGAACTGTTTGTATTCTCACTAGAAAAGGAATTAATTAAAATTAGAATAGCTTCTTTTATACATACAACAGATTCACTAAAAGCCAACAATCAAGGAAGCAAATAAAAACGATCACATTGTATCTATAAGTAAAATAATTTTGTAACCTTTATTTCAGATGAATCAATTAACTCATTGGCTAGACGGTTCCATGATTTATGGTTCAACAGAACGCCAGATGAGGGCTCTGCGATCGTTTCAAGGAGGAAGACTTTTATCGGCATTTGATTCTGGACAAAATGAGTTTTTACCTCCACAACAACAGAACGATGGATGCACCATTAGAGAGCAGAACCTGTTTTGCTTTAGAGCAGGTGTGTGTTAATTCTTTCAAATAATAAGTAGCAAGTTTCGTAGATTATATTTAATTGATAAGATATAAATGCTCTAATCAATGCTCCAAAATATCACTAATTTTCTATTATGAGGATGGCGTAACTCTTTGAAAAACAAGAAAAAACTCTTGAAACTGGAATCATGGGTTAGTAATTGTAAGTTAAGGAAAGTAAAGGTAAAGAATTGAAAAAAATGAAATGAAATCTTTCAGTTTTACGTCCCACGGTTATGCCGGTGAGGCTAAAGGAGACGGTGATTATGAGAAATGAATGAAATGAATAAAGTGGGAGGAAACGGGAGAACCCCGAGAAAACCCACGCACACGGTGTTTGTCCACCACAAAGTTCACTTGGCGGGAGCAGGGTTTGAACCCGGGACCCCAGAGGTGGACGCTCTACCACTGAGCTACCGCGGCCCTTCGGTAAAGAACTGATTACACGATATTAAATAAAGACTACAATATAACTAATAACTCTAAAAAAAAAGATAACATATAAAACATGCTTTTCTAAAATAGTCGAAAAAGGACAAAATAATTTTGGTGGGATAATGCAATGTTATTGTAATATTAACAAAACAGGGACGTAATTTGGGGAGGAGCAATTACTCTCCCTGAGTTTGAAATAAAATGAAATCTTTGTTTCACGTTCTAGGGTTTGCCTGTTAGCTAAAGGAGACAATGATGGTGAGAAATGAATGAAATGGTGGAATGAAGAAAGTGGGAGGAAACGCGAGAACCCCGAGAAAACTCACGCACATGGTGTTTGTTCACCACAAAACTCACTTGGTGCGAGCTGGAATCGAACCAAGGACCCCATGCACCAGAGGTGAATGCTGTACAGTTTAATATTAATATTAATTAACTTAATAATATTTTTTAATAGTTAGACCCTAATAATTGTTTGATTCTTGGTTTTAGGAGACACTAGGGTTAATGAACAACCAGGCCTGGCTACACTGCAAACTTTATGGTTGAGAGAGCACAATCGAGTTGTTGGTGAATTACAGCGTCTGAATCCCAATTGGTCAGATGAAGTTCTGTTTCAAGAAGGCCGAAGGATTGTAGTTGCAGAATTACAACATATTACGTACAACGAGTGGTTGCCAATTATACTCGGTAAGTAGTCAACAAGAATGTACAGTGGCGTACGCAGAATTTAATCAAGGAGGATTCAAGTGTTAAATGTCAAATTATTTCAGGACAAGTGCGATTTTTGTATATATCCTTAGTGAATTTTTTTCACATTTTACTTAAGGGAAGGGGTTTAAATCCCGAACCTCCTTGAATACGCCACTGAGAGTGCATATCTCATAAATAGGCACTGGTATAAAATATGACATGGACTTGTAACACGATGGCACAAATATATGTAGTGCCGTTATTTTAAGAGTTTAACGTTGCATGATTACGCACCGAACCTAAAAGGAACATGGTGATGATGACGAGATGGATAATAATATTGAAGTGACGAAAATGAAAGGAAACTGACAGTCCTGAGAAAACCCACGCACACGGTGTTTGTCAACCACAAAGCCCAATTCGTGGAAACTAGGATGAACCAGGGAACTCACGCACCAGGAGCGACTGCTTCATCACTGAGCCACCGCTGTATTCAGTAGCATCATCTCAATTATAAGGTTCTCCACCGAAACAGTTTCACGTTTGTCATTATAATGCTATATCATATACTACAGTATTCATTAACATGTGGAAGTTGTTAATTGTTAACTGAATTTTCGGAAACAGCTATATTTTTTTACTTTTATCTGCGGATTTTGATGAGGGAAGAGTCAATTTTGAGACAAGCAAGTAGGTTCGGAATTTAAGTGGCAAGTTTTCTTCCCTTGTGCTTTAGAAATGAATCTGAAAATTAAAATTAACCAGCTATAATGGAGGCGAATAATTATATTTTCTAACGGAGGGTTAGGTTTTAGAATTAGGCAGTACCGTGCCGTGGAAAATCAGCGCCCGGGGCGAGAGTATACGACGGCGCCTCCATAGAAAAAATCCAAGTAATTTTTCCTCTCTTTTTCCTTTTTACTCGAATTTTGTGCCCCGTTATTTCGGCATCCGCGGCCGTCTCTCCGCTCGCCCTCCCTAAGGCACAGTACTGGAATTAGGATTGGGGATACAACTAACACACACAAGGGCGCCCATGTTGTGGTTTCCAAGGGGGACAAGTATAAGCGACGTTTCAAATATAGTTTCAAATTTTGTTGTTACTAATGTAAAAATTCTATTGGGTTTTCAATATTCCCAAGTACAATTTCCTCTTGGGGAAGGGGGCGAGAGCCCCACCTTGCCTCCCCCTGATGGGCACCCTTGGTCAATAATAATTTCATAACACAGATAGTCACTTGCATAAATTAGCGCTTGCCCGATAGATAACATTGTGAAATCTTGCATTAAAGAGAAAGTCTTCAATAGAGAGCAGAATTTTGCAATTGTAATCAATGCCACTGTAAACAACTCATTTTAGGTTATAATTTGGTGAAAGCTTAAGTTTCTATCGCATATCATTAGGGGCCTCTAACAAATTCAAAATCTAATAACTATTCCGTAACTTTCCACCGAAAGTAATTTAATTTTCATTAAAATCAATGAGTTATCAGAAGTTTTAGTTGTACATAATTTGCCTTATCCTATTACATCTGAAATATTCGAAGTTGTAAATTCTGTGGTTTCTAAGCGCTTCTGTTTAAGATTTGTATGAACAAAATTTATGATCCAGTTTCTCGAGAGGAGGCTACAAACTGTGTTTCAGTTCACTTTCTACATGTTTTTCACATCTATAATAAAAGGTCAACTAGAAATGAAAATATACAATAAATGAATATAGTCCCTGTCAAATAATTTCACTAAATGCTCTTTGCGTCTGAAGTGAATGAATTTTTCTTTAAATTACGTTAAATAAAACGCAATGAGGAATGTAGATTGTAATATTTATTTTCTGTGGTCACATTTTATTGAAGTTAACGCCAGTTTTCTATTTATGCTAATGGTTGAAAGCAGGGCATTTGCTCATGAGAAGGGATATCTCATTACAATTATTCTAAACTGGAGCATTTTGGTGGGAGGTAGATCTTCAAGTCACTTTCGCTGTGATTGATCACCTACTGGGAGGAGCATCTCCCAGACATCCAAATTTCCAGAAGGAAAGCTGCTGAAACATCTTTTGGCTGTTGCTTTTGATATCATATCTTGTCCATAAACAGCACAGATTTCTTCAGGGGTCTGCGCTGCGCAGCATTTTAACCTTTATCGAAATAAAATTGTAAAATATACGAGGGCCGTTTGGGAAGTAACTTCCGATTGGTTAAAAAGAAACACCGAAGTGAATGAGAAGAATTAATTATATACATCTGAAAACCTACTTTGCTCAATTTTTTTTAACATAAACACTCAAGCATTTGTCATATCTGTACATCAGCTTAGAAATTCCATCAGCATAAAAATCTTCCGCCTGTGCCTTAAGCCAGCCTGTGACGACATCTTTAAGCTCCTCATCATCACCAAAGCACTGGGATTCAAGTCATTCTTCATATGCATGAAGAGATGATAATCACCGATTTTCCATCAATTTTCTGAACGAGTTTATCAGTGATCACTGATGGCCTGCCATTCATTTCTTCGTCATGAATGTTTGTTCTTCCATTTTTAAATGAACGAACCCATTCACGAACAATTCCTTTACTCATCACCAGGGCCCGGATCTTGTTGACCTAAAAAATTTTAAAAAGTGACCTATAAAATGACACTAAAATTCCTGTAAAATGACCCTAAAAATCACAAAAATTGACCTTAAAAGTTACGTTTTCTCAAACTTTTATTTCATTAAACATTGACATTTTTAAATATCCATTGGATTTTTAATTAACGTTTCTCACTCACATTCAAAAAGTATTGTTTCACTTAGTTGCAGTCCATTGATCATTTATTTCTATTGATCAGTCCATTGTACGGCATTGTAAGTATTGAAAGCGTCAGTTCACTCCCGAGTTGAAACTATAGGAAGCACTCTTAAACAATAAAACTTAGCAAGTTTAGACTACATGAAAATAATAGATAAAAACCCGTTTAAAGCCCTTGTACGCCTTCTAATGCATTTTTAGTTATTCACGTGATAACATTCTTTGTGGTCAATAACCCAAAACTATCTGTTTGGCCACCTACCAACCCCCGCCTTTCGTTAACCAGCTACAGTTTAGTTTTCATTAGCTTGTTAAGAATGCAGTTTTTCCACTTCAATAGTCAGGAAGTAAGAAAAGAGATTATTCAACTTCGTCTTTTCCACATCCGTAAACCGTGTTCATTTACAAATTTCCTTATGTAGAAAAAAAGAATAAAAAAAGACCATAAGTGACCTAAAAGTAACCTTAAAACATTAAAACATGACCTGAAATTTCAAAACAGCAAAAAGAGACCAAAAGTTGATCCTAAAAAAACTATATTTTTAGAACCTAGAGTTGATGGATAACGTTTTTACTTGAACTTGCCTTCTCCTATGCGTAACAGAAGAAAGTTGACTTGTCAACAAGATCCGGGCCCTGCTCATCACAAAGTTCCCAATGAATAGTTGCTGCCGAATATTCTTTTGACGTAAGAAAACGTATATAATAGCTCGCACCTCACACTTGGCGGGGTTTTCTTATTGCAGTACATATTTTGAGACGCTACGAAAGTGGAACTAGTGATTAGACAACCTTCACTCTGCTACGGTTGGATCTACTGCGCATGTCTGTGCGAAGATGGCAACGCTGCCCCCATTATTTCACGCACAGTCGGAGCTTACTTTCCGAAAGCGCCTCGTAGTAGTTTTTGCTGAAAGTTCATTCATCTCCACGGGGCAATATTTTAAATCTAATTTTAAGGATTCCACCACTTTTTGCATACCTATTAGCTTCAGCTGTCAAAAGACGTTAATCTTTGCCCACTGTGGCTCATATACCCTAACGTGATATTGGTGACACCAACATAATCTCGTACGCAAAAGACTCAATACTTTACAGACTACCTGATATATACTTTTCCGTTTCATTGGCGCCCAGTCTCTAAGTTAATTGACCTAATAGGGGTTCTCCTTTATAAAATATTAGTAGTTTTAAATCGGAATGCTGAATGCACCAACATCTATAGTTGATTATTTCTTCGAGTGTTTTGTCTCAGGAACATCTTTTTCGGGATCCAGCAGTAATCTACTATCATACTTGAACTCTATTGCGCTTGCTATTTAAAAATGAATCATGATTGTAATAATCTGATGAAACTGTTTTCGTCACCTACAACATCTAGGTTTTTAGGAAATACAGAATTCGAGTAAGGGTAGAAATCTTCATATACTGTCAGAAGTTATTCACTAAATTCCTATAGTTGCCAGATTTTCTGTTTCTTAAAAGACATTTCCCTAAATTCTTGATGGAAATTCTTTGCAGTTTTTAAATCATTCAATCTCTCTTCAAAATTTACATAAAAATTTATCTTGTATTTCTTCCTTCGAAAACTACTTTAATTTTAGCATCACTAATATCGGGGAATAGATATCGGATGGTTTAGGTACCTGCATGACATATTAAAGTTATCATTAAATCTACTAATGAAGAATAATAGCGCGGCAGTCACTTCAGGAATCTACATAGACCCTAGTATCGCGGGAGTTGAATAGCGCATTGATCAAAGCAGACAATATTCAGGGCGAACTGACAAGATTGTGCCTACCTTTTCCAGCAAGCAAATATGAACTCTACACAAGTCACTGTGCTACTTGTTGATAGTAACAATAAAAATTGTTCTATATCGATAACTATGAAGAGGTAACATAAAAATTGATAAACGTATTTTTATGTCTATAAAATTATACGCGATAGCAAATTTTTTTGTGCCAAAGCTTGACTGTACCTGAATATTATAAAGAAATACACAAAATTATGCCTGAGAAAAAAGATATGTGTACCAGTCATGTTAGAATGGGTCAATTACATTAGAAATTTCTTTTAAAACAATATTGGAAAATAGTGCCAGCTATCCTTCAGTAGAATTAAATTGTATATAAAATGAGGATGAAAAAATCTTCAAAATTTGGCTAAATGCTAAATTTGATATAAAAAAATGATAACCCAAAATTAAAAGCTTGGAATAATGATATTGCAATTACAAACGAATGGCGTTTATTTAGGTTAATTATAGATATAGATAAAAGTAGGGAGTGTTTCTTCCAGACATGTTTTCTTGGAGACACTGGCCCCCGGAGGTCTGAGAGTGCCCCCCGGAGGAAACCAAAACAATACGTCTAAAATATAATAATAAATAGAATAGTACCAGCAGTGTTCCCCCCGAAATACTAAGTGTGCCCCCACGGAATATTTTTTTCCTGAAAGAAACACTGAAAGTAGGTCTAGAACAGCCCTGGCCACGGCGAGCAGATAGTGGAAAATCTCCTCGTGAACGCTCACGAGCATTCTACGAGCAAATACCATTGTTCGTGCTTCGTGAATCTTCGGGTTTTGTCCTTAGAGGAGCGGAAGTGTTGTCAACCTTGGCGGTAATCACTAGCTTACCAAATAAAAAAAAGTATGTATGGTAACTGATTGCCATTTAGTGTATAGTGTTTTTTACAATGTGGTAACCGTTAACTATAGACAACACAAACTGGTAACAGCAATCAAATGATAAACTATGTACGTTCCTTTTCTTCTTTTTTCTTTCCTTTTGTTAAAGAAGGATGTGGTGGAACCAAACCATCGCTTACATTTATAAAAATTTGCCAGTTTGCCCAATGGAAAACCAGTTTTCAATATATATATATTATCAAGTTCTTAATCCGAGTGTGGGTATGTTGTTTCGCTTTTTAGGAAAAGAGATAATCTGTTGATACGAAAAAAAAAATACTGTAGCACTTGTTTGTAATTATCTAAGTATTATCTCCAGAAAATTAGCTTATGCATGTATGTGTGTACGAATAGGCTTAGCAAGGGGTTGGTTGTGGAGATTAGAAGCCACTATTACACTATCAATAGGAAGAATAGTATTTCTTACTCCACTTTTAAAGTGGGGCCGCGGTGGCTCAGTGGTAGAACGTTCACATCTGGTGCTTGGGGTCCCGGGTTCGATCCCAGCCCCCGCCAAGTGAACTTTGCGGTGGACAAACACCGTATGCGTGGGTTTTCTCGGGGTTTTCCCATTTCCTCCCACTTTCTTCATTCTATCATTTCATTCATTACTCATCATCACCGTCTCCTTTAGCCTAACCGGTATAACCGTGGGACGTAAAACCCAAAGATTTCATTTCATTTTTTCCACTTTTAATGTTACTTTGATCGCAAAGAATCAAACAAAATATTAAGAGAGCCAAAGAGATTTTCCATTTTTAAGAGTGACCATTAGTGGGTACCATTAGTTTTTTTTTTTTTTTTTTTTTTTAACAAGGAGTGTCTTTTTAATAAGGAAAAATATATTGTCCCTGGCTGGTTGCTTGCCGGTGGCTTGTTAAAAGTGAAAAAGAATGTTAAATCATATCAACGACTGAAGCTACATGCTTGTCTTTCTTCGATAGTTACTGACTGGTTTTGAAAGTCACGATGTTGTAGGCCTACTGTAATAGCGTAAACTTGGAAGGGAACGTTCCAACTGAATGATACGAACAATTATTCCCAATGTCTTGAACATGAAACGTGGATTGCACGGATAACGCTTAAAGTGGGCTGAACTGCACTGGGATTTCCTTCCGGCAAATTAGTGTTTGGTCGGAACTCAGTTCTTCTGTGTAATTGTCTCTTAACAACATTTGAACATTTCTTTTAGATAATAATATCTAACTAACTCTATGGCCTATGGAACCCGAAGGTTCAATGCGGCGGTTACAACATATTTCCACTAACTTCTGTCCTTAGCCAACTGGATCCAGTTTCTACTCTGTACTCTTATTTCTGAAAGATCCATCTTAATATTGTCTTCCCATCTACGTCTAGGTCTTCATAGTGGTCTTCTTCCAATTGGGTTTTCAGTTAAAATTATGAAAGCATTTCTAATTTCTTCCATTCTGGCTACACGGAATGGCCACCTGAGCCTTCTACACTTAATGACCCTAACAATGTTAAGTGAGCGGTATAAACTATGCAATTCCTCGTTATGAATTTCCTCAAATCCCCATTTTCATCCGTCTTTGGTCCGAATACTACTACTACTACTACTACTACTACTATTAATAATAATAATAATAATAATAATAATAATAATAATAATAATAATAATAATTATAATTATAATACGCATTATTATTATTATTATTATTATTATTATTATTATTATTATTATTATTATTATTATTATTATTATTATTATTATTATTATTATTTCAACCTCCCGTCGTTCTGCTATCAATCTAGCAACGAAAGGCGTTCACAACTTAGCAAACGTGAAGCGAGTGACAAGTTACAGACCGAGTGCTAATGTAATGCAATGTCACGAATTGTGTAAGCAAGCTAAAAAAAAGGCCTGAAACAATTCGTTTCCGATTTTTGCAATCGTTTTTACGTCTGTAAGCTGACATGTTTAATATTCGTTTCTTTCTTTCTTTCTTTCTTTTTCATTTGTTAGTTACTTCAACGCTAACTGTAACCTCTATCATGCGTCTTCCTAGATCAAAAAACGTACCAATTTTATTTCCTGCAGTGTTTTCGAGTCACTGCTTTCAAAATGGGGAGGGGGAGAGCACACCTGCACATTTCACGCTTGCGTCTGCTCAATGCTTCAACATCGTGCGAATTTGTGACCAGGCTTGGCCGTAGGTTTTTTACCATCATGTGTGGTTGGCAACACTTATCGGATGCAGTGGAAGGGGCGGAGCTACCAACACCTGTGCTCACCTGTTCTTATCTTCGCTCGTTGTCGCTCACGCTTCGGCTCCGGGAGCCAATTCATGGGCAGGCCTGGTCTAGAAAATTGTTTAGCGTTAGGTTGTATAGGCGCCTGAAGAGAGGGAAAGCCCCCTTGGGTTACGAAATGTATTAATTAAATTTCTTAAGAACTTCTTAATACAAGTAAAAGAGACCAAACGTAATATAGCAACCAGGGAGATGATCCCCCTAGAAAATTTTCTTCGGGCTCCTATGATAGGTGGGTGATCATTTTTTTTTAGACAATTGCATACGTGTACTTGACCTAGTGACTACTTCTTTAAGTTTTCTGAATATTTTAGATTTGTTTCCGAGTAGTAGCAAAAATGCCTTATTTGTTTCATACCTTATTTCTTTTCCCTAGGACGAACGTTCATGGATGTGTACGGAATTTTGCCTCTGAGTACTGGCTATTCCAGTGACTACAACCAAGACTTCGGTGCATCTATCAGCAATGAGTTTGCTGCGGCAGCCTTCAGGCTCCACACCCTTATACCAAGAGATTTCAAGTGAGTTTTCAATCCATATAATTACTTGCTTTTTTTTAACCTCTTCCAATATTAATTATTTCTAAATGGACCGCATAATCTAGGATTAAACATGCCGGATACAGTCATGGGAAAGCAGGAAAGAAGAAGAAGAAGAAGAAAAAAACACTGTCATCTCCGAGAACTCCTAAAGGTTAATCTTGGCATCTAATGCTGTTTTCATACTAGAACGGAACCTTTCTCATTCAAAAATCCGTATTTTTTCCCAGCTAGTTATTAGACGTCAAATATGAAAAGCTTAATATCCCATCTTATGTAAGTTAAATCAAATTTCCATTTTTATGTCCTACTGTTATAACTTCAAGGTTAAAAGGGAGAGATGATTATGAGGGGAGTTACTGAAATGGAAACGTGGGAGGAAAAAGGAGAAACTCAAGAAAACCTAAGAACAAAATTTGTCTACCACAAACACGTGTGGAAGCTTCTCCGTGGCTAAGCGGTTAGCGTACGTGCCTTTAGCATGGGAGACCCGGGTTCGATTCCCGGTGGGAGTTCATGTGGTTCGGATTCCATGTTAATCAGTAGGTCCATGTCTCATATTGCCTCGCTGCTCAAAGAGACGTTAAACTCAAATTCAACTCAACTCAACAAACACCGTGTGTTCGAGGATTGAAGTAGAAATCCCACACACTAGAGGTGAAAGTTCTCCCACTGAATCTCTGTGCCTCCCCACTTTATCGTTTTGCACAAAAACAAGTGAACCATAGAAGGTGCACTTTAGTAGGGAGGTGTGGTACATCATTTTTGCATGTGTCCCACAGAGAGCATCAGTTACTAGTAGGCAGCTTGTGAGAGCATGTAAAGAACTCTCATCGGATTTTCAATTCATGCAAAATGACGCAACAATCTCAACAGCGGATTTCAACAAAGGCCTTATGACAATGCCACAAGTGCCTACATTTTTGATACTTTCTATTTTTTTTAAATATTAATTTGAGAACGAGGCATCCAATGGAATTATTTAAATAACATATCTGTTCATAGAGCAACGACGAAAATTACCTCCAAAAGTTTAGATATTTGATTCACCGGCCATGCCAATGCTAAAAGGGCCCACACTTTGATACATTTCTAATTGTTCTTTTCACACTTTTGAGCAAGTGAAATTTAATGAAACTTAAAAAAAAATATATAGATAGTTAATTCTGATTATCACTGCAAAAGAGGTCTTAGGCCTATCCCCAGAATTTCTCATGCAGCAAGACAATCGCTTTGTGGGAGGTAGCGTCATCTTGTTGAGACTACTTGCGTTTCATATCAATTCCGTTCAAATGCAGCCATAACGATCTCATAACTTTATTACGGTGCCGTTCCTCATTAACTGCCATAACATCTCATCCGCGACTTGAAAAGATGTACGAAACTATCCCTCTATTAGTCAAAACTTTACATCAAGCGGTTACTTGTAAGAATAGTGTTACGAAGCGAATCATAAGGCATGTTACGGAAAACGAACTTGGAAATCTTAAATTGGAACATTAAAGCGTTGTAATACTGTAGAAGTTTTTGGCATTATTTTTTCAAGAAGGCATTTTATTAAGCATATTAAATTTGTTGTTCTTATTGGAATAACCTTTACTGGATGACCATTTATAAAATGATATTTACAAGTATTCTACGCTTCCAAGGACATACTCAGCAAAAAGTCGAGTGATTGTTATTGGGACTTAAGGGTCTTCACTACTGCGAAATTAAACTACCGCTAATTTTAGATTTTCTTTTGTAATATCTTCAAGACAAATAAAAATATTCGAAAAGCAGAAACGTAGTGAACTAGACAATGTGACTTTGCATATGATACCTTTACCACAATTCACCTGTCTGGTTTTAGTATGCCGCTATTTACAGAACCCGCAAAAGATGCTAAATCTATCGAAGTTGCAAATCGAAAACAGATAGATGAGTTGTGATAACGGTAAGATATAATTTGCATTGTCTACTTCACTACGTTTTTGCTTTTCACTACATTTTTTATTTGTTTTGAAGATATTACAGAAAAACTCTAAAATTAGCGGTAGTTTAATTTACCTGTAGTGAAGACCTTTAAACGCGATCTACCAGATGGAATAGAGAGCGTCATAAGATGTTGGGCAACCGATCGAAAGACCTATGTGTAGCAGGCTCGAATCCCGTCCAAGAGATAATTTGTTGGTTTGTTTATCAAAGTCAAGCGTTCTCTTTAAGCACAAAGTCTGTATGAGACGTGGACCTACCGTTTAAAGTGAAATCTGAAAGAACTGAACATTGTAATTGGTTAGTTGGTTGAAGAAGTTTAACGCCTCTTTCAGCATTGAATCTGTATGAGACGCTGACCTACAGCTTAAGAGTCTTCATCCCGGCGAAATTAAAATACCGCTAATTTTACAGTAATTATGTGATATCTTCAAATAGATAAAATATATTTGAAATATAGAACAAGAGCGCCCTAGACAATATTATTTTGCATGAGGTACCGTTACCACAAGTCACCTAGTAGCTTTCCGTTTTCAGCCGTTTAGAAACGCGAAAATAAATGCCGATTTTCAAAAATGGCTCGAAATCAAAAGCAGATAAGTGAGTCGTGATAACGGTTTTTCATGTAAAATAATATTGTCTAGGGCGCTCTTGTTCCACATTTCGATTATCTTTTATCTATTTGAAAATATCACATAATTACTGTAAAATTGGCGGTATTTTAATTTGGCCGGGATGAAGACTCTTAAGGTGGAATCCAGACCACCGTAATGCTTAAACACAAATTACTGAACTAAGCGACGTTTATTTTAAGAGAATAACTGTGTAACAGTTTCGCCTACTAACTGAACATATTGACTTCATCAGACACAGTTTTGCCTACTAACTGAACATATTGACTTCACCAAACACTGTAAAAGTTAGAGGGAGTTCCATCTAAATATAACAGAACCCAAGAAACTGGTTCTGAATGCTGATTGGCTGGTCAGAAAGAACTCAGCTAATCATAACAAAAGTTGACATAAATGAAACTTAAACACCATAAATCTCTTTCCCTCTTGGTCCTGGAAGAAAACTAAGCTACAAATTAAGTCTTCCCAATAACTTGTTCCACTGTTCGTCAATTTCAAGTCCCGCATTTCCAATTCATAGCACAGCCCTTCTCTTTTTCAATAAATCTGGCCTCCTTCCATTTTTTAAAAATAACGTTCTTTGTTCCCATCCTAACACTTCAATCTCATACTAATTAATATTCCGTGTCCGTCATATGCTTAAAAATGGCATTTCTTTCTTTTTCTAATCTTACTTCATCTTTGTGTTGTTTTAACAGTTCTTCTAGTTTTTCCCCATCTTTCACCAATATAGCAACTGTTACATTCGCTACATTTTATCTTGTAACCCACTCCTCTTCTTTCTATCAGTTCCTCTTGTCTTTCGTTTATCCCTTCTTTCATCTTCCTCATGCGTAACACATCCAGTAGTTTCTTACTTCATTTCCTTTACGTTCAAACATTCCCTACTTTCTTGAGAGCTCTCTTGATTATCTCAGTGTCTTCTCCTATACTTTCTATTCCATACCTTTGTTTCTTTTCCCCCTTCCATGTTCTTTTTTCTTATCTTCCTTCTTCTTACTATTCTGGTTCGTTTTTCTTATCTTTTCTATCTTTAGCTTCCCTTTATCATATCCGTTGGTCTTCAATTGCTTGTAAAATTCCTGTGTATCCTCTTCTGCCTTCTTTCTGTCACTACATATCCACATGATCTTCTCCTCCACATTTTCTATGAAGGTTCTCTTTATTGATCGATCAACATCACTCCTATGCCAAAAGTTCCCTGATACCCCGAACAACAAAGGCGCGTGTGCTTGTCACTAGACAATCAGAGAGGGTATGTTTAGGGGATGAGTACGAGTCATTATCTTATCATATTTCTTATCATCCACTTTAGGCTGACGGGTATAACCAACGGTTCGAGTTTAGCGCCTCTTTCAGTGACGAGTCCTCTTCGCGGTCTAGTGTGTGTTTGTCATGCAGGACCCCGCTTGTGATTCGGTGCAAAGACCTTAAAATTTAAACAAATTATAACGGTTTCGATTCCAATTTAAGCTGTAGGTCCTCGTCTCATGTCTCATATAGATTAAATACTGAAAGGGACAGTAAACTTCAACCAACTAGCCAATTAGAATTTTCAATTCGTAGGCTATATTTAAAGTATCTGAGTTGACGAGAGACGCTTACTGTAGCAAAGAGATCAGGTCAAGTATTGCTATAACCAAAAGAGCGTTCAACAAGAAAAGATCACTCTTAACTAGCATGCTTAATACTTGACTAAAGAAGAAGTTGGTCCACTGCTATATATGGAGCATTGGACTGTATGGTTGAAAGACTTGGACATTACGGAAGTTAGAGAAAAAATATTTAGAGTGTTTCGAAATGGTGATAGATGGAGAAGATAAAAATTACAAAAATGTTTTAAAACGAGTAAGAAAAAAGAGGACGTTTCTATCCGCCATCCTTCGTAGAAAGGCCAATTGGATTGGACATATATTTAAAAGAAATTGTCTTCTTCATACCGCTATAGAAGGAAAGATGGAAGGAAAACGAGGAACAGGAAGAAGGACATAACTGATCAATGATTTGAAGAAAAAGAACAAAATATTGGGAGTTCAAAGAGGAAGCTGAAGATCGAGAAACGTGGATAAAACATTTCCATGCCTAAACCTAAAATAAATAAGTAAATAAAACACCTCATTAGTCCCTAGAATTCTCAAAGGCATAATAATTAATAATTAATAATAATAATAATAATAATAATAATAATAATAATAATAATAATAATAATAATAATAATAATAATAATAATGACTATATGAGAAGTAGCCTAACCATGTATGTGTCTAACCCCATATTCTCCTCTAGTCAAGTCCCTGTTCCTACAGTCAGCAACAAAAGTTCTTTCCGTTTGATTAAATTTGTTTCGTAAATACTGTATTTATCCGTATATGCCGCGCACCTTTTCTGTACAAAAACGAAGTCAAAAAAAAGGGTGAGCGGCATACACGAGGAAATGTAGAATTGACTGAGCTACCAAGCATTTAAAATCACGGGGAGTTTTTATTAACCTAATACTGGAATATTGTGAGTAATTTTACAAGAGTAGAAAAGTTTTAATATAAAATGACAAGTTACAGCTCATCTTTCCTCTTTGCATCAACCGGCCGTTCAAGAACCACTTGCGGCGACTGTACACTGAATGAATGGCGACTGCAGTACACGAAATTAGGCCAACTGGCCGAATTAAGAAACCTGCACTTCGCCTTTTGTGCGAATGGATTATTGAAGCATGGAATTCAATTCCAGAGGATCTTGTCGTCCGCAGCTTTAAAAAATGCTGCATTTCCAATGCCAGTGATGGGAGCGTAGACTATTCAGTCCGATGGTGATACGTGCTCCAGCTCCTCGGGAAACGACGACGACGAAGAAAGCTAGGCACGGGAGTGATTTCTGTTAGTAATCACAGTATTGTTGTATTGTCTCTGTGTATAACGATTTTAATGATTAAAAGTAGGATGAAAAATACATTGTACCGTTTTTTTTTTGAAAAAAAAAAATTGATGTGCGCTGCTTACACGAGTTTTTTTTTTTATTTTTAACGTTCCAGAAATTGGGGGTGCGCGGCTTACACGGGGGCGCGGCATACACGCGTAAATACGGTAATTTCAAAATGGAAGAACGATTTGAGTAGAGTCTTCAGTAATTTTTTTAAATGCATTTTTGTGCACGTTCCAGCCCTACCATCGTTATTCCAAAAATAAATTTTACCAAACGGAAATAACTTTTGTCGTTGACTGTATCATGTATTAAATTGGTTTATCCTGAACCAGTGTTAGCATTATTGGCTTAGAAATGTATCGTACATTCTTTCGACAAAAGCATTTACGCTATAATTAACTATTTATTAATTTTAATTGTTGTTTATTTCCATAGTATGGTAAATGAAGGTAGAAGCGTAGTGGGTGATCTCTTACTGAGAGAAATGTTCAACCAACCTTATATATTACGCCAACCAGGAGCAGTAGACAGTCTGATGAGAGGATTGGCATTGCAACCAGTGCTTGCCTTCGATAACTTCGTTACAGAAGAGGTAAAAAAAATCTTACTTTATTTTAGCAAGTACAAAATGAAACGAAATATCTGAGTTTTACGTCCCTCAGATATGCCGGTTAGGCTAAAGGAGACGGTGAAGATGAGTAATGAATGAAATGGTGGAATGAAAAAAGTGGGAGGAAACGGGAGAACCATGAGAAAACCCATGCACACGGTGTTTGCCCACCACAAAGTTCACTTGGCGGGGGCTGGGATCGAACCCGGGACCCAAGCACCAGAGGTGAGCAAGTACAAAATAGATGGGTAACACATCTTATTCTCATACTTTGTTTTCTTTTCTTTCTCAAACAAAAGTTAGCGATTTTGTGTATTCTCTATCTTAAATGCAACCAGATATAGAGTAAATATTGCTAATATTTTAAATATTTAAATTTCTTTTTCAACATAGCGCAGCTATCCAAGTACAGTAGTATTTTAATAGGTTATCACAGTTACCGCCTATCTCTACTAGCAATATATGGAAGAGAAACCAATTCAGATGACTTCAGCCCAGAACGTCGAATATACCAAAACCATCCTCATATATACAGATAATAGCTTAGTCGCAACACATGCTTTCCCATGACACCTATGCCATGCCTCTATACTTAAACTCGAAATAACCCATCCAATAGCACGTGGTACCTCAGATAATTGGCCAAAACACCGCTAATACTAAGAAGCCTTCTACAATTACTGAGAAGCTTGAACCTACAATTACTTAGCAGCCTGTATACCATCACAATAATACTCATCACACAGTAAAAACATCACTCTGGCCAAAGAGAAGGCGTCACCTTCTACCGCCCGCCCAACGTAAGATGGGAATGAAAGACACAAGAAAAAAACCGCCTAGCAAACACAATAAGATGAAAGCTTAGCCGGCACCAGTGTGACTACCGCTAGTACTTGCGTACTAGATCTAGTACATTTTATAATATTTTGGTGTTCTAGTACGTTCGCCAACAAATTGAGTACTTTTTTCCTGTTCTTCTTTTCTCATAAATACATTTGAGAGAGAAAAAGGAGCCTCATGAAAATTTGGCAATGTACAAAAGTTTCACTGTTTTTTCTGCCTTTTTTTGGCAGTGGTATTTACAAGAGCAGAACTTGGATATAGGTGCCGTTCTGTCGCCTCCTCCAACTAATAAATGACCACAGTAAACAATATTACATATTTGGTGATCCATTTAAACAGTAGGCTATTAAGGAATTAAAGCTAGATTTTCTAAATTAGCCCTTTTTTTTAAATGATATTTCTTGTTTTCTCCCGACATCCTCTATATTTGTCATACTTGTGTTACTTTAGTGATTTTACAGTGAGTTCTAATACGACAAATAAACAAGGTGTAAAGTCAAAATTGGGAGGGTATAAGTGGTTTGGACGGTTTATATCGTATTTAGACTCTACAAAATTTAAAGGTTCTTTCAAGAATTGTGGAACTGCCGGAAACCTTCTAATAAGATATGAATATCGTAAAATGTCATAAATAGAGTGAAACGAAAGCAGATAAAATTTTCGTACTCCCCCCCCCCAGATCTAGTACTTTTTTTCTGCATAGATTAGTACGAAATATTTTCACTGGGTGGTCACACTGGTCGGCACGTAAGTAAATATCATTAGTGCTTATTGTTACTCTAGATCTGTGATTCGAATACCTTAGCATATTGTATATCATCTACAGCAAAATTAGGGAAAAAAAGTGTTGGGGACAAAGTGTTTACAAATGTTATACTTGCAGTTACCAAGAAAATGAGATTTAACCTGTGCAAATAAGTTATAGATATGACATAGATTTATGACAGCTTGGTTGAAGATGGATATGATTTAAGATTATAAAGATATAAAGAAGTATTTGTTAAGATAATGATATGAAATGTAAATGTAAGTTCAAGGAAGATTAGATGTTATAGAATTAGAAGAATAATACGATGAGGATTAAGAATAAAGGGATATATAAGACAGGGGTGCCCACAAGGGGGGGCTATGACGCAAACTGCGTCATTGAAATATTTGGGGGAGGTTAAAAATCTATATAAATATGTTTGAGGGGGTGTAAAAATTAATCGAAAAGATTTTTTTTCATGAAAGAATACCTATGGATAGGCAATTGCGGGGGGGTGCGTCATGGACATAAGGGGGGGGGTGGGCACCACTATAAGATATTGAGTTTCTTTAAAATTGTAGAAGGCTGTCTTGGTAGTAGTAACACCCTTTGTGGTATTTCGATTTTTGGAAGCTAACAAAAAGATAGCTACATATCACGTTTGTTGTTCATCCTCCTACAAGGCCGGATGTAATGTTTTGCGGTCCATCATCCAACGTAAAATTGTTATACAACAAAAATACTCTGCTGAGGAATGATCAAAAAAAAAGTTACAAAGAATAAAAGTTTTGTTATTCACTATGTCTGTCTTGGTGCAGGTTTCAAGACTTCGGACTCTGATTGTGTAATCACGCGGACATTAAAAATGATGACTCGTCTGGAAAAGTGGTCAAGAGTAGAAATTAGGTCATTGGTGCGTTTCCTGTGGGCCATAAGCACTACACCTGCTGATCATAGGCAGATCGTAGAGGTGTATGGAAAGGGCTAAATTTCAAAGCAACTTGTAGGGAAGTGATGTCGTGCTTTTAAAGAAAGACGAACCAATATTGTTAGTGACAACCCTGGACACAGCGATAGACCCATTACTTCAACCACTGACCGTTTCTAGACGCTTGGAACGACTAGAGTACCCCCTCTACAGCTCTGACATAGCCCCAATGACTTTAACCTATTCCTTGTTCTAAAGCAAAAATGGTTGGCCCTCATTATCTGGCATGTGATTATGTCAAAACCACTGTCTCACGGTGACTACGAGAACTTGATGCGGATTTCTATGCAAATGGTATAGAAAAACTTTATCTGCAAATGGTACAGAAAAACTTTATCTGCAAATGGTATAGAAAAACTTTATCTGCAAATAGTATAGAAAAACTTTATCTGCAAATGGTATAGAAAAACTTTATCTGCAAATGGTATAGAAAAACTTTATCTGCAAATGGTATAGAAAAACTTTATCTGCAAATGGTATAGAGAAACTTTATCTGCAAATAGTATAGAAAAACTTTATCTGCAAATGGTATAGAAAAACTTTATCTGCAAATGGTATAGAAAAACTTTATCTGCAAATGGTATAGAGAAACTTTATCTGCAAATGGTATAGAAAAACTTTATCTGCAAATGGTATAGAAAAACTTTATCTGCAAATGGTATAGAAAACTTTATCTGCAAATGGTATAGAAAAACTTTATCTGCAAATGGTATAGAAAAACTTTATCTGCAAATGGTATAGAGAAACTTTATCTGCAAATGGTATAGAAAAACTTTATCTGCAAATGGTATAGAAAAACTTTATCTGCAAATGGTATAGAAAAACTTTATCTGCAAATGGTACAGAAAAACTTTATCTGCAAATGGTACAGAAAAACTTTATCTGCAAATGGTATAGAAAAACTTTATCTGCAAATGGTATAGAAAAACTTTATTTGCAAATGGTATAGAAAAACTTTATCTGCAAATGGTACAGAAAAACTTTATCTGCAAATGATATAGAAAAACTTTATCTGCAAATAGTATAGAAAACCTTTATCTGCAAATGGTATAGAAAACCTTTATCTGCAAATGGTATAGAAAACCTTTATCTGCAAATGGTATAGAAAAACTTTATCTGCAAATAGTATAGAAAAACTTTATCTGCAAATGGTATAGAAAAACTTTATCTGCAAATGGTATAGAAAACTTTATTTGTCGTTGTGATAAACGGCTGAACAAAAATCGTGATTACATCAATGACTATTGGTGAGTGCCCTCTATCATCAAGGTGTTGATCTCTCAGCTATTTTTCACACATAAGCCTTAATAGGCTTTGCAACCTTTATTTCGACCATCCTTCGTCCTTAAGAGGAATACACGAGAAGTACATTTATTGATGATAAGGCTTGCATTTTGTCTATTGCAATAAATAAATAAATAAATAAATTAAATAAATGAGTTATCATGTGTATTCGTTTAACACATTATGTGCATACTAATATTATAATTTTCAAAAGCTTAATAAATAAAATAAGCGCATTTTATGTGTTTCTTTGTTTCAAACGTTCATGTATACATTTTAATAAATTTTGGTATGGTGATAGGGTGTTGTATGGAGCACATGTGCAAGAGTCTTTCGCGAAGGTGCACCGTAGCACAGCAGCGTAACGCCTCTGACTCTGTGAAATTCCAAACTGTGATTCCTCTGACTCTGTGATTACTAAAAGTACAACGTTGAAATTCCACTCATCTTCAACCACTAATGATTGAAGCCAATAGTCTTGTGAAAGGAATTATTTCTTAGAGGACGTTTGCTATGACTTGAATGATATTATTATTATTATTATTATTATTATTATTATTATTATTATTATTATTATTATTATTATTATTATTATTATTATTATTCTACACCTGAGTTTTAAGTTTTTATCCAACGCGCGATTTAATATATATCTAAGTGGTGTAACATATCACATACAACACCACATAGTTGTCCTAGGCACACTAAACCAGAGGATATGGGGGAAATTCCAAAACAAATTACTAAACTAATAAGGCTATTTTCAAAGACGATTTACGTATAATTAACGTCGCACTAAGGGTTATCTAACGGGTGATTATAATTTATGTATACAGAAGCATATAGTGATATCCACTATTTTATATCGGAAAGTGAAAGCCACGACCTTTCTGCAGGGATGTCCAACTGAGAAAAAGTAAGATGATGTTATCTAATATTCAATCTTAATTTTTCTCCTAATATATTTGGACTGCCCTGCGGAGAAGTTCTCCTTTCGATTAAGTCGTGGATAACAAAATTGTAGTCAACACGGAAATTATAACAACGTATTAGTCAAATGTTTAGTATGATGCTTATCACACGTCAAACCATCTCTCTATAAAGTATAATTTTTACAGAAAGAATTGTATTTTCTAATAACTCATGATTAAATTAACTGAGATAATCTAAGGATATTGTTGTCATATTAATAATAATATTTGCAGAGTGAATAGCACGACTAACACCATATTTTTTGTGAAACAAGTTGTGTTATGATAACTAAAGCCTGTGACAAACATCTTGGCATTTCAGCTAAACGAATAAAACGCAAGCTCTGACGCGATGTTGCCGAGCGCTAAGGGGTGTGGTTATGGCTAAGCGGACGAACTACAGCCCGATCAGGTGACAGGGGATAAACGTGGATGTGTACAAAATAAACGTGGCAATACCGCTGGACTCTCATTTACTAGCAGCATTTAAAAGGAACTTGGAGCGCCGCCTTCAAATGCCAAGATGTTTGTCACGCTGTTTAACAACATATACTACATAAAACAATTGATTCTATCATTGGTCTATTTCATCTTTCGCCAGAGAATAAATTATTTTGTTTTTCAGTTGACGCAGCATCTGTTTCAAGGCAGAAATCGTTTCGGAATGGACTTGGTGGCCCTCAACATCCAAAGAGGAAGAGATCATGGACTTCAGGGATACAACGCCTATAGACAAATTTGTGGTCTACCGGCTGCGAGGACCTTTGACGACTTGAGAGACACAATCTCACCAGAGGTAAACGGACTTTATTAGATATAGGTAGGAGATAATTTATGTAATAGAGTACGGTTCAAATAAGTCTCTTAAATCTTATACATTGCTGGAGAGACTTAATTTGACACACAAAAAGAAGCTATTTGATACAGTCTGGAGATGGAGTGGGTCATTTGTTACTAATTAGTTGGGCAAAAGAGATCCAATTTTCCAGCATGAGTCCTTTTTATGAGATGATGTCAAAGAATGTCGATACTAGTTCTCTACCTCATCAACAAGTGGTAGGACAGAAGTGCAAGTGGAATCACTGAGTGCAAGAACCTTCATACTCCATTGTCCTAAGAAACATTGTCCTGTATTCACACGGAGCTTTGCAACTGGCGCTAGTAGTAGGCCCCGGCGTTTGCCCGAATGACTCATCCTCACTCTCTTTTATGACCGGGGTGAAAGGTCAATGACCTTGGTCGGGGTCAATGACCTAGGGGTACCTAGGACCACCCCCTCTAAATTTTGGCAAGGGTACCATGGCCCACCCCCTAAATTTTGGCAGGGGTACCTAGGACCACCCCCCTTAAATTTTGGAAATTTCCAAATCTAAAAATTTGGTGTGGTAGCCTAGGACCATAGTATGTACCTCTATCAGTATTGGGTGTCTATGTCGTTCCCTTTCATGGGTAAAAAATTGCCAAAAATTCAAATTTCGGGGGTTTTTGACCTAATTTATCCTCTTTGATGAGGTGTTATTACCCTATATGGTTATATGGACGTATACAGGGGTCCATTACCTTTCATAAGACATGGGTATATTAATGCACCCCTTGAAAAATTTGGGAGGGGTACCTTGGCCCACCACTTAAATTTCGGAAATTGACCAATTTAAACATTGGGTATTATAGTACAGGACCCTAATATCTATTATGATAAATTTGGGTGGTCCACCTCATTTCCTTCTAGGGGTACAAAATTGCCAAAAATATAAACGTAAGCAATACGTTATACCACGTGTTTGGTTTTTGGCTCAATTTATCCCCTTTGATGAGGTGTTATTACCTTATATGGTTATATGGTCATGTATAGGGGTCCATTCCCTTTCATAAGATATGGGTATATTTGTGCACCCCTTGAAAAATTTGGGAGGGGCACCTTGGCCCACCCCTTAAATTTTGGAAATTGATCATTTTATATATTTGGTATTATAGTACTGGACCCTAACATGTATTATGATAATTTTGGGTGGTCCACCTCGTTTCCTTCTAGGGGTACAAAATTGCCAAAATATAAACGTAAGCAATACGTTATACCATGTGTTTGGTTTTTGGTCGATTTTATCCCTTTGATGAGGTGTTATTATCCTATTTAGTTATATGGTCATGTATAGGGGTCCATTACCTTTCATAAGATATGGGTATATTTGTGCACTCCTTTAAAAATTTGGGAGGGGTACTTTGGCCCACCCCTTAAATTTTGGAAATTGCCCAATTTAAACATTGGGTATTATAGTACAAGACCCTAATATGTATTATGATAAATTTGGGTGGTCCACCTCGTTCCCTTTTAGGGGTACAAAATTGACAAAATATAAACGTAAGCATTACGTTGTACCACGTGTTTGGTTTTTGACCTAATTTATTCCTTTGGATGAGGTCCTATTACCTTATATGGTAATGTATAGGTGTTCATTCCCTATCATAAGACATAGGTACATTGATGCACCCCGGGAGGGGGTTCGGTATCATAGTACATGACTCAACATGTATCATGATAAATTTGGGTGGTCCACATCGTTCTCTTTTAGGGGTACAAAATTGCTAAAATATAAACATAAGCAATATGTTGTACCATGTGTTTGGTTTTTGGCCCAATTTCTCCCCTTTGATGAGGTTTTATTACCTTATATGGTTATATGGTCATGTATATAGGTTCATTTCCTATCATAAGATATAGGTACATTGATGCATCCTTTAAAAATTTGGGAGGGGTATCTTGGCTCATCCACTCGGTTTTAGAAATTGTTTAATATAAGCATTTGGTATCATAGTACAGGTCTCCAATATGTACCACTATAAATTTGGATGGTCCACATCGTTCCCTTTTCATAGGTAAAGAACTACCAAAAATCAAATTTCGGAGGTTATTAACCCCTATTTAGCATGTTATATGGATATGTACAGAGGTTTATTACCTTTATATGTTTATGTTTCCTTTTAAATTTGGGAATTATCAAATAACAAAATTCGGTAAACGTTTTCTAGAACCCATTGTAGATGTTGATGTTCCTCTTATGGCCAAATATTCAAAATTTAAATGTTATTGACCGGCTTTATTATTGAATAAGTACAGGATTTATTACTTTTTAATAAGACACAGGTGTATTTGTGTACCAATCTTAAATTTTGGAAGGGGTACATTTCTTATTGTCATATCAATAATTGGTAATTGTTCTTAAAATTGGATAGTATCTCATTCATTGGGTAAATCATTATGATCACGTGATCGGTTATTGACCTATGATGGGATTAGGAGTCCAGGACATTGGTACATTGAAACTTTGTAGGATAATTTGATAATGCGTCATTGGTTTTGATTATTCCCGCCAAATATAAACGTAAGCAAGACGTTGTACCACGTGATTGTCCTTGATGAGGTAGTGTACAGGGATTCATTTCCTTTGTTGTGGTACTTCTTAAGTTTGAGTACACACACACTTCTAGAAAACAGTTGGTTCTACTCAGGTAAACAATTGACGGACATTATTGACCTTATTGAACATATAATGATATGATTAACTCTAAGACTTAGGTATATCAAGAGAAGTATTCTTTAAATTTGGGAATGGTGATAAACAGAATTTTAACATAAGGTGCGAAATTTGAAACAATACATTGAACTTTAGTCACAGCTCATAGTCTAAGATCATTGGTGGTGATTGATTTGACCTTGAGCTTTAGAAATCTGATAGCTAACCTTATTGAATCTTATGACTCATAGACGAAAGGCAATACATGCTACAACAGTTTAAAATTTAATCATAAGGTGATGTAATCTGACACTAGCAAAGTTATTGTTAATGCAATTTGATTGGATGATCACTATCTTTCCTGCAATCTGATTGGTTGATCACTATCTTTCGTGCAATCTGATTGGTTGATGATTTTCAAATCTTTGCTGTATTCAGTTTTAAGTTTTGTTTAACATTTAAAAATCTTGGTTTCGTTCAACATTTTGCACTCACTGATAAATATGATCAAAACCGTTTATTTGTTAATCGAATAGTTAAAAACCGGATAAAGTTTGACGGTTAACCGTGAAACGTAAAATTTTTAGTTTGAAATTTTTTGTTTGAAACTTTGTTTGAAAATTCTTGCTTTCAAATTTTTGTTTGAATTTTTTGTTTCAAAATTTTGTTTGACTTTTTTTGACAACTTTTGTTTCAAAATTTTTTTGTTTAAAAATTTTTCGTTTGAAATTTTTTCGTTTCAAAATTTTGTTTAAAATTTTTGTTTGAAATTTTTCGTTTCCAAATTTTTTGTTTGAAATTTTTTGTTTCAAAATTTTGTTTGAAATTTTTTTCGCTTCAAAACTTTGTTTGAATTTTTTTCGTTTGAAATTTTTTGTTTGAATTTTTTTCGTTTCGAAATTTTGTTTCAAAGATTTTTGTTCTAAATTTTTGTTTCAAAGTTTGGTTTGACATTTTTAAAAGTTTGTGCACTTATTAGTAAAGAACTGGAACTGTTTAGAACAAAAACCTTTGACAACATTGTGGTGCAATAGTACACGTCAGAACCTGGGGTTGTACTTGAAATGAAAAAACACAATTGATTGAAATGAATCATTTTATTACACTCCACATACATCCATACCAGATAGTGGTTCTGGATATTGTCGATACAATGTATTTTGAACTTCTTGCACTAGTTTGTCTTTAGCATATAATTTTAATTCCAATTGAAGTCTTTTAAGGTCTAATGCAATATCAATTGGTGGAAACTCAATGTCCATTTGATCACAAATAAACTGTTTATCAATACAGGTATGCACCCACGAACGATGTTGACAACCATCACAATATCTAGATACATGTTGTACAATATGCATAACACATTTTTCAAAATAGTACTTTTTCAGGAATATACTTGTTTTGTTGCACACTTCCACTGCATGTTTCACACACTGAAATACGCTGATAAATTTGTTCCATTCCGTTTGTGTTAGATACACCATATTGCGAGGGACATGGACTGTACTCTTTTTACGTAACAGCACCATCTTCTCTTCGAGGACTGTACGCAGCACCACTTCATGATTTGAGCCTAATGATTTGACTATGGTCACATTTAGCTCATCATGAAAATAATCGTTCATTTGGTCGATTCGTGAACATAATATTTGCCATTCTTCACAGGTCAGTTGTACACCAAATTGTTCTGCTTTGCCCAATCGAATCACAGGTTCAAATGTTCTAGCTCTGATACCAATCATCACATGTTTTGTTTGAAATATATTTATTGGATAATAGCTTGCGAAGATGAACTCTTTATCGTTAGAAGTACACATCTTTCCTCCTGAAAAGCACTTGCTCAAATGATTTCGTGGGATGACACTGTATTTGCTGGTTTATAGTTATTGCTGACGTCATTGGAAAGGAATGTGCTGACGTTTGAATTCATGATTTCATCACAGTTGCTGACGTCATGCCGACCAACCAAATTCATACAACTACGACTGACGTCATTGGAAAGAAATGTGCTGACGTTTGAATTCATGATTTCATCACAATTGCTGACGAATCTGGCTGTGTACTAAATTCAAGTTGATGACTTCGACCCAAGAATCCTTTGTAACATAAAGATACAGATGCAGTATTTAAGAAACGCAGCAGTTCTTCTTGTTTTGATGCTTCCATGGGTAAATATCTTGCTGGTAAAATTATATTCTTATCATTTTCAAGCTTCACTACGATTCTTAATCCAAACTTTGTAGGGATCATTTGGCTAGCTAAGATTCTATAAGGTACATTCTGTTGTAAATCAGTAATCTTGGTAAATGATTTCATCACATCACGCGTGTTTAGAAACTGCAGACAAGTAGGCATGATGATGTTATCATGAATACTAACTCGAACGATACTTATATATGATGAAAAACTGATGACGTTGCATTATCATGTTCTGACGTGTACTATTGCACCACAATGTTGCCAGAGGCCAATGTCGAAACAAAATTTTGAAACGAAAAAAATTCATACAAAAAATTTCAAACGAAAAAAATTCAAACAAAATTTTGAAGCGAAAAAATTTCAAACAAAATTTTGAAACAAAAAATTTCAAACAAAAAATTTGGAAACGAAAAATTTCAAACAAAAATTTTAAACAAAATTTTGAAACGAAAAAATTTCAAACGAAAAATTTTTAAACAAAAAAATTTTGAAACAAAAGTTGTCAAAAAAATGTCAAACAAAATTTTGAAACAAAAAATTCAAACAAAAATTTGAAAGCAAGAATTTTCAAACAAAGTTTCAAACAAAAAATTCAAACTAAAAATTTTACGTTTCACGGTTAACCGTCAAACTTTATCCGGTTTTTAACTATTCGATTAACAAATAAACGGTTTTGATCATATTTATCAGTGAGTGCAAAATGTTGAACGAAACCAAGATTTTTAAATGTTAAACAAAACTTAAAACTGAATACAGCAAAGATTTGAAAATCATCAACCAATCAGATTGCACGAAAGATAGTGATCAACCAATCAGATTGCAGGAAAGATAGTGATCATCCAATCAAATTGCATTAACAATAACTTTGCTAGTGTCAGATTACATCACCTTATGATTAAATTTTAAACTGTTGTAGCATGTATTGCCTTTCGTCTATGAGTCATAAGATTCAATAAGGTTAGCTATCAGATTTCTAAAGCTCAAGGTCAAATTAATCACCACCAATGATCTTAGACTATGAGCTGTGACTAAAGTTCAATGTATTGTTTCAAATTTCGCACCTTATGTTAAAATTCTGTTTATCACCATTCCCAAATTTAAAGAATACTTCTCTTGATATACCTAAGTCTTAGAGTTAATCATATCATTATATGTTCAATAAGGTCAATAATGTCCGTCAATTGTTTACCTGAGTAGAACCAACTGTTTTCTAGAAGTGTGTGTGTACTCAAACTTAAGAAGTACCACAACAAAGGAAATGAATCCCTGTACACTACCTCATCAAGGACAATCACGTGGTACAACGTCTTGCTTACGTTTATATTTGGCGGGAATAATCAAAACCAATGACGCATTATCAAATTATCCTACAAAGTTTCAATGTACCAATGTCCTGGACTCCTAATCCCATCATAGGTCAATAACCGATCACGTGATCATAATGATTTACCCAATGAATGAGATACTATCCAATTTTAAGAACAATTACCAATTATTGATATGACAATAAGAAATGTACCCCTTCCAAAATTTAAGATTGGTACACAAATACACCTGTGTCTTATTAAAAAGTAATAAATCCTGTACTTATTCAATAATAAAGCCGGTCAATAACATTTAAATTTTGAATATTTGGCCATAAGAGGAACATCAACATCTACAATGGGTTCTAGAAAACGTTTACCGAATTTTGTTATTTGATAATTCCCAAATTTAAAAGGAAACATAAACATATAAAGGTAATAAACCTCTGTACATATCCATATAACATGCTAAATAGGGGTTAATAACCTCCGAAATTTGATTTTTGGTAGTTCTTTACCTATGAAAAGGGAACGATGTGGACCATCCAAATTTATAGTGGTACATATTGGAGACCTGTACTATGATACCAAATGCTTATATTAAACAATTTCTAAAACCGAGTGGATGAGCCAAGATACCCCTCCCAAATTTTTAAAGGATGCATCAATGTACCTATATCTTATGATAGGAAATGAACCTATATACATGACCATATAACCATATAAGGTAATAAAACCTCATCAAAGGGGAGAAATTGGGCCAAAAACCAAACACATGGTACAACATATTGCTTATGTTTATATTTTAGCAATTTTGTACCCCTAAAAGAGAACGATGTGGACCACCCAAATTTATCATGATACATGTTGAGTCATGTACTATGATACCGAATCCCCTCCCGGGGTGCATCAATGTACCTATGTCTTATGATAGGGAATGAACACCTATACATTACCATATAAGGTAATAGGACCTCATCCAAAGGAATAAATTAGGTCAAAAACCAAACACGTGGTACAACGTAATGCTTACGTTTATATTTTGTCAATTTTGTACCCCTAAAAGGGAACGAGGTGGACCACCCAAATTTATCATAATACATATTAGGGTCTTGTACTATAATACCCAATGTTTAAATTGGGCAATTTCCAAAATTTAAGGGGTGGGCCAAAGTACCCCTCCCAAATTTTTAAAGGAGTGCACAAATATACCCATATCTTATGAAAGGTAATGGACCCCTATACATGACCATATAACTAAATAGGATAATAACACCTCATCAAAGGGATAAAATCGACCAAAAACCAAACACATGGTATAACGTATTGCTTACGTTTATATTTTGGCAATTTTGTACCCCTAGAAGGAAACGAGGTGGACCACTCAAATTTATCATAATACATGTTAGGGTCCAGTACTATAATACCAAATATATAAAATGATCAATTTCCAAAATTTAAGGGGTGGGCCAAGGTACCCCTCCCGGGGTGCACAAATGTACCTATGTCTTATGATAGGGAATAGACCCCTATACATAACCATATAAGGTAATAGGACTTCATCCAAGAAAATAAATTGGGCCAAAATACCAAACACGTGGTACAACGTATTGCTTACGTTTATATTTTGGCAAATTTGTACCCCTAGAAGGGAACAAGGTGGACCACCCAAATTTATCGTAATACATGTTAGGGTGCAGTACTATAATACCAAATGTTTAAATTGGTCAATTTCCAAAATTTAAGGGGTGGGCCAAGGTGCCCCTCCCAAATTTTTCAAGGGGTGCACAAATATACCCATATCTTATGAAAGGGAATGGACCCCTATACATGACCATATAACCATATAAGGTAATAACACCTCATCAAAGGGGATAAATTGAGCCAAAAACCAAACACGTGGTATAACGTATTGCTTACGTTTATATTTTTGGCAATTTTGTACCCCTAGAAGGAAATGAGGTGGACCACCCAAATTTATCATAATAGATATTAGGGTCCTGTACTATAATACCCAATGTTTAAATTGGTCAATTTCCGAAATTTAAGTGGTGGGCCAAGGTACCCCTCCCAAATTTTTCAAGGGGTGCATTAATATACCCATGTCTTATGAAAGGTAATGGACCCCTGTATACGTCCATATAACCATATAGGGTAATAACACCTCATCAAAGAGGATAAATTAGGTCAAAAACCCCCGAAATTTGAATTTTTGGCAATTTTTTACCCATGAAAGGGAACGACATAGACACCCAATACTGATAGAGGTACATACTATGGTCCTAGGCTACCACACCAAATTTTTAGATTTGGAAATTTCCAAAATTTAAGGGGGGTGGTCCTAGGTACCCCTGCCAAAATTTAGGGGGTGGGCCATGGTACCCTTGCCAAAATTTAGAGGGTGTGGTCCTAGGTACCCCTAGGTCATTGACCCCGACCAAGGTCATTGACCTTTCACGCCGGTCATAAAAGAGAGTGAGGATGAGTCATTCGGGCAAACGCCGGGGCCTACTACTGCGCTACTCTGACTACGTTTGCGATTTCATGATGTATACATTGCTTCTGCTCCTAAGTCAACACCCTGGGAACTAACTTCTGAACAACACATCATAAATGAAGGGTAAGGGGAAAAAACAAGGAATGTCCATGTGTGAGCTTTAACGGGTGCTTTGTCGTATCTGTTGGTGACTTTTGGTACTATTTGACTATATGCCATGCATGCATAGATGTAGAAATGTCCATGAAAAAGGAGCAAAAGATTTGACTAATCCTATTCATTCTGTACGCGGTTTCAATATTAAAACGCCGTTTTCTCGAAAATCCTGTTTTGTGACATTCCTTCTTTTTTCCCCTTACCCTGAGGATTGGGTGCGTTGTTCCGTATGATACAGCGACGTTGGCAGCAAAGATGTGAATTGTTCTCCAATGGTTTTCATGCACAAGTTCTTGAACGGTTTCCATATTTTAGAGCATTGAGCTCATTTAAGGATTGTCGAATAATATGAAACGTCTCTGTGGTAGATTTTCTCTATTTAACGAAGAATTTCATGTTCGCTCTTCGTTTGAACTTGATGAAAATTACGGAAGTAATAACGTACGTGGTCAACGTACCATAAGTTATAGAGCTCCCAACATGCATAAGATGGATATCAATGTTATATGTGGCTGTGCTTGCATCCCTGTGCTATTCTCTGTTGGTGAGTTACAGAACTGAACTTGAACTTTTTTATATTACTTCGTAAGTGACCCACGTTAGTCCACTAGGAGATAACTCACTATGGCAATGATGTTTTAAATCAATGATCCACCTCTGCAAAGGTGGTCGCTTATCAACTTTATTATATATTTAAAATGATTATTGCTTTGTCGTGAGTAGGGAGTAACACTGAAGCCAGGGCCGGATCCAGGATTTCTTGAGGGAGGTTGCACCAATAACTACCACTACATTTGATTTAAATTTTAAATTTTTCAATGCTTTTAAGCATCTGCGGTGTGAATGAGGAATAATACTTTGTTCAGTGAATCCTGTTCCTTCAACCTTCAGAAAATCGACTTAAATTATTGCTTTTGCAAAACTAAGCTTTCTTTTAAGCCTCAAATGGATACATGACAGCAGAAAGTTTAAGAAAATGTTGCTTTTGCACTGCTAGGTTCTCATATTAGATAGTGTATATTTACAGTGAAGGGGGGGTGCATGCGCTAAGGTGCACCCCTCCTAAATCCGGCCCTGGCTGAAGCCTTTTACATACCACATTTTGGTACAATCATGTTACAATAGATACACTATTCAGGATATCTGTCAGTTAATGAAAAAATTATCTAGAGAGACGCATTGTTTATGATAACAATAAAGCAAAGATTTCCTACGAAATGTTGCACTAGAGACATACATAGCTAAACAACCTATCTATAAGATAAGATAATTAATCTACAGAGTAGGATGGTCCAAAAACTCTACTTAAATCTAAATCCCTGGGCACTCTCCAATTTTGTTACACTTGATAATATAATGTAAGAAGTAAACTTTCAACCTTCTAGGATGAGAGGAGAGTAATGCTCTAGAGCAGTGATCGCCAAACCGACGATCGCGCGCTACTAGCAACTCGAGAGGACATTTTCCGTACATCGCATTAACGCTCCGGTTGGCTAACCTTGATCAGTGTTGTCAATTCGGGATAAAAGTCGCTAAATCTAAAGGATACGACTTCCAGAAGAGCGAAAAAAAAATATTTCCGATTAGCGACTTTTTGAGTGATTTTTAATGACGATTTGGTGACTTTTTTTTTTAAAAAAAAAAAAAGAAATCTAGCGACTTTTGACTAGATTTCCTTTTCCAGTATGAAATGTATTAAAAATAAGTTGAGAAAGAGACCCACTGATGAACACTTGGACAGCTGTATTCGAATGCCAGCCACTACCCACTCTTCCAACATTAAAAAAAAAAAAAAAAAAAAAAACTTGATGACAAAAAAGAGCCATCCTTCTCATTAAAGTTAATAAGTCTTTCAAAAAATCTGTTATTAAAAAACTGTTATTGCATTTGTTATTTATTACTAACTCACTCCAATTTCTTTCTAATGTACAATTTAATTTTAGTTTTTTTTGTTATTGCAGTTTAATTAAAATTGATTTCATATTTACTAGAAATGTAAGTTTATAGCCAATAAACAAATATTATCTTTTTTTAAAAAATAGTTGGTAGTTCTTTCGGTTCGTAGCTCACAGTAGGAATAGAAAAAAAAAACGGTACAGTAGCTCAGAACCTTCGTGAGTTTGGCGACACTGTTCTAGAGTATGTAGTTTTGAAAGTATCGAAAATCGAAATATTGTTCTTTTTTTGGTAAAAGAAAATGTATATTGTTTTTTCGCGTCGCAGGAAAATGGGAAGAAACACAGTGAAGAATTAAAAGCGAATTTTGATGGTAAAAAAAAAATCGTTTTACTGAGACGGCAAAAACTTCAATATTTTAAGCTCGGAAAAAAATTGATAGGTTATCAATATTAGTTTCTTGTGCAGACGGAAAAGAATAACTACTTGGAGTCTAAAAACTGGCATCCGGTACAGAACCAAATGTACAAAATGCAGTTCATAACGTCATTATAAAATGGGAAAGTATTAGAATAAGTTTTGATAGAACAGTCGTAAACGCAGGTTCAAAACAAGCAGCATGCACTTTGATTGGTATGAGTCATCACATTGTTAGTAAAGTTTTTCCATTATGGTTTGGTCCTTGCAATTCAGCTAAAATTCAACTGTTCAGAAAGCTCAAGGAATTGTGAAACTCAATTGTTCGACATAATAATAATTATAAAGTAATGAATGTTTTCGCTGAAGAGGAATACTTTCAAATTGCTACCATCGACGCATTGGTTTTTGCGTTGGTTATGGGTCATGTTTCTAATATAAGCACTGACCATACCATTTATCCTACTCGCAGTGTGCATGATATATTGTAAAAAAAAAAAAAAAAAACTTCAAATCATTAACAATCTGACAATCGTAGCATAACGTTGCTCACTCGTTGTTAACTAATTTTTTAGTTGGCTGATTGTCAACTGACGTCACTTAACCGTTTACGCTCCAGGTGTCATTTTCCTATGTGGGTGCTGTAATACCAAGTTTTCGTTTGCTGTCAAAAGACTGTGTACACCGTTATATGTTGCATAGTTATTGTGCACGTGCGAGGTGAGCATTCGCATTACTAATAAAAAGAAAACTTATTTGCATTGTGGAACAGTTTTCGACTGAAAATGGGAAATTTTGATGTTCTAAAGGGCCTATCTGACATGGGCATAATCTCAGATATAAGGGATAAAGATCAACTATCTTCCATCTTCCAAAGAACAACTATTGGTATACTCCGCATCAAAAAAATTGCGACAGCTAACACCGTACAGCTAAGCCATCCAATATACATCTTCTTATCCCATAATCTGTCAGGTCAAGAGACCCCCCTCTCTCTCCTCCTTTCTTCTCTCCCATACTAAAATTAACTAACAACATGAGTGCAATTCTAATTTAAACTACACATGTATTAGTATCGATAAAATGAAATAACAAAACCGAGACGAAACAAGATTTATAAGTTGATTTAGGGAACTGAAACACACACACTAAAAATTGAAACCAATGGATGTTCATTACACATAGATTCAGAAATGAGGCTGAAAGAGAGAGAGACATGGGAAGAGAAGAAGGAAACGAAAAGGGAGAACAGATAAAAATGTGGAAATCAAACGTAGTAAGAAAAGAACCTAAGCTAACCTAAAAATTCCGTTTCCAGAAATCCAACAGTAATATAGAAATAACGTTTGTTTTTGCATATATTTTTTAAAAAACTGTTCTAATATATAAAGGATGCTTTAAACATTCATTAAGTCACTTCTCTAAAGGATAGCATACTCAATTTCCAGTAGAACTGTAGATCTCCGAGTCATATCTAGGATAATGCCAAAAGTTTAACACACATGCTTTGTTTCCGCGTGGTTCGATTGCAAATTCGGTAGTGTTCTTTGGAACGCAATGATCCAAAATTCATTCTAATAAACCCAGTAGCTAGCGCACATAATACCCTCCATTTCACACTACTAACGCAAACTGAACCAAAAAAAGAGAAGAAAGAAACGAAAAGAAACAGAAAGAAAGAAAGAAAGAGAAAATTGAATGAGTGCTAATTTACTGCTAAATTTCTATCAGAAATACTCTATATTAAAAGTCCAAACTGTATCGTAGTGAAAAGTAAAAGTTCGTTCTAAAGTTCAGGGCTAAAGTAAGTAATATTTGGCTTGTAACTTTAGGTGTCATGATAGCGTGTGCTTTTCCTGATTGCAAGCACTTTACTATATTTCCAGCGGCATATCACGTTATTGGATGCACGCACTTATTTTGATTTTCTTCAACGTACACGCCGGAAATGTTATTCTCCGGAACAGGAAAGGCTTTCTTTTAGTAGGTTTTTAGAAGTGATTTTGTCATGCAATAAAAGTTCTCTCTTTTTTTATATGTATTTATCTATTTATAGTTCTATGCATTTATAGTTGTAGACGCAGAATTGGTAATTTTTATTTTCTGTCTAGTGATTTTCTTGTATAGACTCAGCTAGTCGAGTCCATTTTGTATTTCCCAAGAAGGTAATAATAAAACTGATAGCGTAGGGGTAACGTAATGACTTTATGAATAATACAGCTATCTAACATAGGTTCAGATCCTGTTCACGCCAAAGTTGTTTTTTTACAAAGTGATTGTGAAGAATCGACTTGATTGTGAAGAATCGACTTCTTATACTCCACAAGCAATACGTAAGAATGTAGAAGAAAACGCCTGTATCATGATAAAGACAACTTAAGAATGTTGGTTGGGAAAAAGCAAGGGGATTACCAGGACATTCCATACACATCATTGATCTGCAGTATAAACTTTACATGTTATCGTTCTCAGGAAGAAAAACTACACCATTTGTTAAATAAGGTTTGGGTAAAGCAATTTGGTGGTGTAGTGCTAGACTTCCAAATGGAAAACATCGATTCGATTCCCCATCAGGTAGTATGATTTGTTTCGCATAAAATAATGGCTGCAAACAGAGATTCATCTCCTGTTGGAGAACTTATAAGGCATCAATGACGATAATTCGAGTAAACAGTGTGTGCGTTCTATATGCGTATATCATCCACTATAATTTTAAGTATGTTTCATATTTATATTCGTCCGCCCTCTCTCTCTTTCTTGACGTTTCCCCATCCTGCCTTTGTATCTTTCACTTCTCCCCACTCTCTCTCTCACACACACGCACACTTCATGTGCGTGTGCGTGTTCCAAAATTAAAACGGAGCAAGTAAATCTAATTAACTGGCAACTTCGACGTCGTCTTATTCGTGCTCTGGGAATTACTCTCCAGTCCTAGTCATCTCTGACAGAAATACTGCTTAAGCGCAAGGGAATAAGTAAAATCTCTTTTTTATCGTCTGGGTTACCGAGTCTCAGTGAAATTAAAGGTCGCTACGGGTTTGAATCCTCGATCCACTGGTGGTCTGTAACCTAACCAACATCACCCGACTGACACAATGATCTGTTTGAGCTCTAGCGTAATCATTCTATCTGTGCACATTACGTTATACCCGGAAGAAAGGAAATCGATGCTGGATGTTCGGAACAGATAAATCTTCGGAAGAGGGTAGAAAATAGTAACCTCTTTGCTTATTTGAAAACAAAATTTTATTTATACTAGTTCGACACAAAATTTGTTTCCATCCTATAATTTGATGTATTTTATTCACGTTGAAATTTGAAACATGCTACATCTATGAGGAACATAAACTTTTCCTTTCGAACATTTGTAACTTTTCATTACGATACAGTTTGGACTTTTAATATAGAGTATTTCTGATAGAAATTTAGCAGTAAAATAGCACTCATTCAATTTTCTCTTTCTTTCTTTCTTTTTCTTTTCGTTTCTTTTTTGTTCAGTTTGCCTTAGTAGTGTGAAATGGAGTATATGATGTACGCCACCTACTGGGTTTATTAGAATGTATTTTGCATCATTGCGTTGCAATGAACACTACCGAATTTGCAATCGAACCACGCGGAAACAAATCATGTGTGTTAAACTTTTGGCATTATCCTAGATATGTCTCGGTGATCTACAGTTCTACTGGAAATTGAGTATGCTATCCTTTAGAGAAGTGACTTAATGAATGTTTAAAGCATCCTTTATATATTCGAACAGTTTTTTAAATATATATATATATATATATATATATATATATATATATATATATATATATATATATATATATATGCAAAAACAAACGTTATTTCTATATTACTGTTGGATTTCTGGAAACGGAACTTTATAATGTTAGGTTGTTTCCTTACAACGTTTGAATTCCACATTTTTATCTGTTCTTCTTTTTCGTTTCCTTCTTCTCCTCCCTTGTCTCTCTCTTTCTCTCTCTCTCTTTTAGCCTCATTTCTGAATCTCTGTGTAATGGACATCCATTGGTTTCAATTTTTCATTGTGTGAGTTTCAGTTTCTCCCTATATCAACTTATAAATCTTGTTTCGTCTCGGTTTTGTTATTTTATTTTATTGAAACTAATTCATATGTAGTTTAAATTAGAATTGCGCTCATGTTGTTAGCTAATTTTAGTACGGTAGAGAAGAAAGGAGGATTGAGAGGGGGTCTCTTTACCTGACACGATTATGGGATAAGAAGGTGTATATTGGTTGGCCTAACTGCACGGCGTTAGCTGTTGCAATTTTTTTGATGCGGAGTGTACAATCTCTACTGCAAGGAATAGCAGTTGGCTCATATGGGTACAATACGTGCCGTTAGATGTAGAAAATGGCATTCCATGTAACTGATAAGTTTCGATATGCAATCCGTACTATGTATTAGAAAGAGCAGCTGGTACTCCAAGTGTACAATTCGTGGCATTAGGAAACAGGAATATTAGCTGGCCTTCAATATTATGATCTATATCATGAACGGGAACATGTAGGGATATGATGGGTTGGTTTGGATAATAACTTGCAATACTTTCTTCAAAATGCGTTTGATTGGATGAGTGGTTATGTTTGAATATGAACTCATGACTGCACGGAGCATATCAAAGTTTATGACACAAGATTTAAGTCTATATGCACACAAAGCAAACAAGAGAACAAAAACTGTAAAACAGGAGCCGAAAATTATAAAATTAAAATCTCTTCTATGAAACGTCACATTTGTTATATGAGGTCTTAACGAAACAAGTCCTTCGTGTATTACTAAAACTAAATATGTTTGTAAATAAAGGTATTTTTCAATATTCAATGTTGGCAGTTGGCAGTGTCATGGCGTGTTGGTCTGAAGTACCGGGCCGAAGTCCTTGCCTTCCATCTGTGATAGTTGTGTGTGATTGGTGGTCCAGCGTTTCTGGTGTTGGAGTCTGCTACTGTCGCAGACTCTGGCTTGGGAAGATCTGGTCGACTACTGGGGTTGAGGCATCCTGTGGTGTCTTCTGGCTGGTGGCGGTAGTCTCGCTAGGTCGGTGACTGCAGGGTTTTCGTGTTGTCGTGTTCGGGCCCAGAAGGTCGCTGAAAGGCTGCGTCTTGTTTCGCTGAGGAGCGGCAGATTGAGGTCTTCGTGGATCTGGTCGACTCTTGTATCCATCGAGTGTCCTGTTATTGCCCTTGCTGCCCTATTCTGGACAACTTGCAGCGGTCTGAGGTGGCTTTGCGCTGCGTGTTCCCATGCTTGATGGGCGTAGAGCAGAAGTGGCCGAATGTATACTATGTACACATTCCTTCTCGCCTCGTGGGATAGTTGTCTGGTGAGGAAGATAGGCAGCAGGGCACGGAATCTCCGGTTCGCTCTGTCTGTGGTATCTGTCAGGTGCTGCCGGAAGGTGAGTTTTTGGTCCATGAGTATACCCAGGTATCTGGCACTCTGCTGCAGTCGTAGCGGAGTCCCTTGATACGTAATGTTGTATTCCTTCGGGGCTCGTTTCCTGTTGAAGTCCACCAGGGCAGTTTTGTCCGTGTTGATCTTTATTTTCCAGTTCCGCGTCCATGTCTCAAGGAGGGCGATGTGTCTCCTAAGAGCCATTTCCGCGTACCTGTGGTTTCTGTTGCTGGCGAACAATGCAGTGTCGTCCGCGAACGTCGCTGTCATCGTTGCGGGTGTGGTGGGCAGGTCTGCTGTGTAGATGTTGTACAGCAAGGGTGAAATGCATGACCCTTGTGGTACTCCTGCTCGTATTGGCCTTGGATCTGTGTTTGCTCCGGAGTGAAAGACTCGGAAGCTCCTGTTGGAGAGGTAGCTCTTCACTATTCGGGTGAGGTATCTGGGGATGCCAGCTGAGGTCATCTTATGCAGAAGTCCATCATGCCACACTCGATCGAAGGCTTTTTCCACGTCTAAGAATAAGCCTAGTGTGTGACCGCCTTCGTTAAATTGTTGGGTGATTGTTTCTACTGCTCGGACCAGTTGCAGCGTAGTACTGTGTCCAGCTCGAAAGCCGAACTGGTGGTGAGGAATGATGTTCCGGTCCGCGACGCACTGAGTCAGTTTCTTCTGGAGGATGCGCTCCACAACCTTGCTGAGATGACTGAGCAAGCTTATGGGACGGTGGTTTCTGAGGTCCGTTCTTGTGCCTTTTGACTTGGGGATCATGATCATGCGCGCTTCTTTCCAGCTGGTAGGATAGTGGCCAGTTTGTAGAATTGCGTTTGTGATGCGACACAGGAGTACCATGACTTTACGCGGAGCGTGTTTGATTGCCGCTGGTGGAATTCTATCAGGACCTGCTGCTCGCTGTGTGTTGAGCTTCCTGACAATCTTCTGGACTTCCCTTGGAGTCACTAGTTGGTCTGCTGGGCAGGGCAGGGATCTGTATGCTTCGTGCCACTGTTTCTGTTGTGCGTCGGTCGGGTTGTATGTTATGCTCCTGGAAGACATTCTCCCAGTGTGCTGCAAATAGGTCTGCCTGTTCTTGAGGTGAGTACACCAGTCCTTGAGGTCCGCGTAGAGGCTGTGTCCGGGGTGGGCCTGAGGGTTTGCTCAATGAGCGAAGGAGTTTCCAGAACTCTGGCGATGGCGTCTCCATTCCACGGATCTTCTGGTCCCACTTTTCCATATTTCTTCTCTGGAGTCTCTTCTTGACTCTGGTTGTAAGGTCGTTCCAGAGAGCCTTGTATTGGAGGTTGCGAGTTGTTTGCCATCTTCTTCTGACCCAGCGTTTCATATGGATGAGGGCTGTGGTCCGCAAGTCACCAGGATCCGGCTGGGGTTGGGGTCTGTCGCTTGTGGTGGTAGCCAGTGTAAGGGCGGATTTCATCGCAGCGGTTAGGTCCTGGACTGCAGTGTCGATGTCCTCCGGAGTTTGTAGAGGATGTCTGGGGTCAACCATCTCTGCTAGCAGTCTGGTGTACTCCTGCCAGTTTATTTCCTTGATCGTTGGAATCCTGCGAGTTGAGACGTGATGCCTTGTCGCTAGTGTGAGTACCACCGGGATATGGTCCGATTGGAGATCATGAATCACATCCGGTCCCTCTGTGATAGCTGCGTTAGCAGTGAGCGTAATGTCGAGGACATCAGGGAGTCCCCCATTCCTTGGGAAGTGCGTTGGCTCCCTCGGTGCTGCCGGTAGGAAATCAATTTGCCTGAGGAGCTGGTGGAGGCGCCGGCCGTTTTGATTGGAGACTCTCGAGTTCCAGGCCGGGTGTTTGCAGTTCAAGTCCCCTCCCAGGAATACTCGGTGGCCTAGTCTTCTTAACAGCTGCAGATCTTGAGCACTGATGAGCCTGTCTGGTGGCCTATATACTGATAGGAGATGTAAGGGACCATCAGGGGAATGGATAGTGATTCCTGAGGCCTCGATGGATTGCAGCGCAGGAAGTTGAAGTATGTCGTGTGGTATATGCTGCTTGATGATCACTGCTGTTCCTCCTTTGGCTCGACCTACTCGGTCGTTGCGGTACACCACATAGTTCCGGATCCGTAGTAGGTCGGGTGGTTTGAGAAATGTCTCCGAGAGCAGAGCCACATCAATGTTTTCCCTGGTGAGGAAGTCAGTGAACTCTGCTCGCTGTTTTTGTAGACCTTCTGCGTTGAAGCAGGTTATTCGGATGTCGCGGTTGAGTCTCATATTATTCGGTGCCATCATCCAGGAGTGAAGCAGCGACTTGGAGTAGGGTGATCATCTTTGTGGTGGGATCGGTTGCTTGTGCTATCTGGCGAAGGCCGGTTTTCAGCCGGTCGAGGAAGCGATTGAGGTTGATCCCCGCTAGCAGGTCCTGGATTTCACGGAGTGTACTTATTAGTGACAGGAGTTCGCCTCCGGTTGCTGGCTGAGTGGTGGTTGGGGTGTTGTTGCCTGCGTTGTTGTTGTCTGCGTCTGGGATGGGGTCGGCTGTTCCTGGGGGGTCCCGGTTGCGGTCGGTTTGCTGCTGGGCTGCTGGTGTTGGTCCTTGGGATGGCTGTTCTGCAGCTGCGCTGGTGTGCTGCGGGGCGGAGCTGGTGCTTGCGCTTGGCTGAGACTCTGCGTTCCCTGGGGTGGTCGTGGATGCGAGTCTTGTTGTGGTTGACTTCTTGTCGGTGCTTACGTTGCACTCCGGGGTCAGGTTCAGGGGGGTGACGCCTGCATCCCGTATTTGGTTTCCTGGCCTCTTGTCAGTGGGGTTGTTGTCTCTCCGCTGGAGGTTGCGTGGTGGTGGAGGATTTGCTGGTGGAATCTCCTGCTGCTTCCCACTGCGTTCTTCTTCTCTGCCTTGATGTACGGGCACCCCTGGTAATTGGCTGGGTGGGGCCCCTGGCAGTTGACGCAGCGTGCTGCTGTGTCCCGTCCCTGCTTCTGGCATTCTTTGGTGAGGTGGTTTCCGCTGCATTTCACACACCTCGCCCCCGCGCGGCATGTAGTTTGTGAGTGGCCAACGCGTTGGCAGCGATGGCATTGTAGTATTTCACTGCCCTTGTACGGTTCCACCTCTATCTTAAAGGTGAGGAGATACCGGAGATCGTAGATTTGCGGCCCCTGACCTTTCGGTAAGCTGACCAGAAACAGGGGAAATTTCGGACGGTTTCCCTGGGCGTCTGGTCTGCCGTGTAACTGGCTGACTGATTCTACGGTAAATTGTAGTGATGTTAGTGCAGTTTTAATGTCTTCAGGATCATCATCTATAGGCAGCTTGCGAATCACTACTTTTAGGTTGCGCACGTTTTTAGGGAGCTCTGAAGAGTACTCGTAGTTTTGTTGAAGGCAGAACGCCTCGACTTTGGCGAGGTAATTCTTGTTCACACATATACACTGCAATTTATCCGTGAAGCACGGTGAAACATCTATGTTATCTAGATTCAATGTCACAGAGAGCTACAAAGAACGGTGTAATATTTTATCCATGTATGGATGTTTTTTATTTAATAGCTCCTTTTAAAACATGACCCTCTTGAAACTGAAAATGAATGTACTTATACACTTTGAACCGGAACGCAAAGAGTGTCATCTCCCGTGCATTTCCTGAGAGCAAATAAAGTTGAATCAAAATAGACAGCTATGATAATAAAATAAACGCTTAAGAGTAATTTTCTAGTTATATGTTAAACAAAATTACTCAGCTTAAAAACCATTATGTAATCCTTACATTAGTCATTGTGTTTCTCTTTTAGGTTATCCAAGTTTTTAAACAATTATATCGAAGTGTGGACGATATAGATCTTTTCGTCGCTGGGATAGCAGAGCGTCCTGTTCGAGGAGCATTGTTAGGACATACATTCCTTTGCATTATAGGTGACCAATTTGCTCGTCTGAAAAAGGGAGATAGATTTTTCTACGACCTTGGTGGACAGCCGCATTCTTTTAACCCAGGTACGTTAACCTCCTTACTCTCAGAAAACATTTCTACTACAGAAGTCGATATCTATATCAGTGATTCTCAATTATCAAGGTTGAGCATCCACATTTTATTTTTTAAGACAAGTTAGAGATCACAGACTTTTGAATTTTTGTATATGCATAGTAGTAGTAATGGTAGTCGAGAAGAGATAGCAATATTAACAATTAAATTACAAACCTTTCTTTATGTTATATTAACAATCGAAATATGTTACCATGGATATTCTATGTGTATGTGCTGTATGTTGTATGTTATAAAAACATATAATATACAGTACATACATATAGAATGTCTACGGTATTATTTACGAGGTGCATTCAACTTATGGCACCTCCAATTTCTTTTCCTAGGATTGGTAACGTAGAAACGTGCTGTTCTGAAAATATCTGAGCACTTGTCAATGCATAACAGAGATGGCAACCCGTACGACGCACAGAACTCGGGAGGCAGCGATGATAGTGATGACTGTTTTTGATACTACGATACTTAGTTTTCTCCATTTGCATGATATGACACCGCTTGAAATTTATCGCCAGTTGAGTGAGACTTGTGATTATGGCGTCATGAATGTGTCTAATGCGCGTTTGTGCGTGTGACAGTTCAAAGAAGGCAGAACGTCGTATGACAGTTAACAAAGATAATGTAGGCCACGCACAAGCCTATCTGACGACAATGTGCACAGATTTGACGGAAATGCCAACTTTGGAGGCGATGCGTTCCACACTTACTCATTCAAGCATGTCGTCAGACCGGCTTGTGCGAGGCCGAGATTTTCTTCGTTTTTTGTTGTCACACGACGTTCTGCCTTCCTTGAATTGTCACATCCACAAACACACATTAGACACATCCATGACACCATCATCACATGTCACACTCAACTGGCGATGAATTTGAAGCGGTGTTACACCATGCAAATGGAGAAAACGACGAACATCGTATGAAAAACAGTCATCATTCTCACCGCTGTCGCCAGAGTTCTGTGGACCGTATAATGTTGTCATCTCTGTCACACAATGACAACTAGTGCTCACGTATTTTAAAATAAACAACGCGTTTCTATCTCTTAACAGTCTTGAGAAAAAGTTGGAGATGTTGTAAGCTGACTGCACCTCGTATATCCTTTATAATTTACGAGATGTAAATAGTACCATGAACTCTCTAAATTTGTTCTACGGACCTTTAGGGTTGAGTTAAGTTGATTTTGAGTTTAACGTCCCGTTCAGCAGCGAGCCTATATGACACGTGGACCTACTGATTAACGTGGAATCCGAACCACATGAGCTCCCGCCGGGAATCGAACCCGGGTCTCCCACGCCAAAGGCGCGTACGCTAACCGCTTAGCCACGGAGGAGCTCTACGGACCTTTAGGGTCCCGCAGACTACCAAATGGCAAAAACTCCTCTGGACTAAAATGGTAATCTGGTATTGTGTTTAACTAATAAATACAGGAAACGAAACTTCAAGGAAAGCAGTACAAGAAAGAAATGAACTCACATCTCGATACTGTTATCATTGGAACATAATGTTTCACTGTGATTTGGGTAACAGAGCCTCTATTAATGAACTATTGTGGCTTTGAAAATGGTCCCAATAATGGGTTCTCTCATCTGCTTTCTGTTGTGGTCCCAATCTTCGAAAACAATGTTGAATGTGATTTGTATCCTACTATACTCGGTCCTTCTGTCTCACACGGTCTTGGTTATGAAATCTAATTTTAAATTTTAAACAAGAATTTTAGGAATGATCAAAAAAAAAAAAAAAAAAAATCAAAAGATTGCGATCTTGGCCAATAAGTAGTTTTAGATCAGGGGCCACAAAATTTTTGAACGGCCCTTAAATCGAGTTTTCGTATTTCCTTCGGAATAAACACATCATACTGAGTTAACTGATAGTTTGGGTTTGGCTACATTATATGTAATTCTCCAGATATAAGGCGTACAGGAAAATTTTTGATTAAAATATATTGGATCTCTTGATCCAACAAAATATTACTTTATTTACCAAATGCCAAGACGTTTCTATGGGATTAACTATTATGTTTCAAAGGAAGATTAGTAATACTCAAGAAAATGCATTTTCAATTTAAGTTAGTTCTTTCTCAAACTATAGTCCACTTTCTAATGTTCAAGAGATGTTCTCGTTGTGAAAATTAGTAAATGTAACATTTGGTATCTTGTATTTCAGTTCAGCTAACCGAAATCAGGAAAACAAGTATGTCGAGAGTAATCTGTGATAATTTTCCAAATCTACAAAGACTCCAACCACTTGCTTTCTGGAGACCTGACAACGATAAGTAAGTTCTTTTTCAGTAGTATTAAAGTATGCCAACTATATATAGTATTAATAACGTGAACTTGAATGGATAAGATTTTTCTGCAGTATTAAAATATGAATGTTAATGGATAAGCTTTTCAGTAGTATTAAAATGTGAACTTGAATGAATGAAATTATATTTTTTTAACACTTCAATTAAGATGCCCGTGGTCAATAGAACCCTTTATATTTATTTACGTTTCTTCAACCATAGCTACGTAACTGATGTTATTCCACTATAAATAAAACAATTGTGCTTGTGTGTATTCAAAAGGTTGAGAAGCGTGCCTTTCTGCCCATGCTACTAGGTTCGAACCCCGATGGGGTACAGAGCCTTCAGTGTTAATTCGTCATTGTGACGCATTCGAAGCATATTGTGACATATTGAGAATATACTATGTAATGAATTCACCTCGGGAATATTGCATATTTGTTTACACATAAATATTCTTTTATAAATAAACATGTGGAGAAATTTGTATTTTCATAGCAAATTAAATTATAGAAGCAATTAGCGGAAATCCGTTTTTATTTAGAAAGCATATGCCATGGTACTCTCGATTCAATCATTTTATTTGTTTTCAATGATGACTTAAGTGATAATTTTAATGCTAAAATGTTGGAAGCGGTAGCGGAATATAAGGCTATTCAAATTTTATCAACACCTTTGTAACTAATCATTTGGTGTATATCCTCTTAACCAATCATTGCTTTTGACATTTCATGGTAAGTTAGTCATCAATAAATAAAAATCTTAAATAAAGTGACTGGAAAAATTATCGGGAGCTTAATGCCATCTAAGTTTTAAAGATGCATGAATTTCCGCGATAACTTCTGTAGCAGAAACAAGTGCTTGGAATTGATGTGCTAATCACATGCTTTCTACTTGTCAGCCATTAACTTTCGCGTGATGTAACACTACAGAGATTTAAGTGAAACTAATACAAACTATAACGTAATTCAGATACCTTTGAAAATTACAGGTGACACAGAGCTTAGAACTATCGTTAAATTTGTAGTTTCATTTACCAACCTAATTTCCTTCGTATATTTATCTTTGTATTATAAAAATAGACTTTGGTATTAAATAAATGTTTTGCAAATTTACTTAATTACACAATATATTTACTTTACGTGAGATGTCTAAAACAGGTTCATAATCTCACGTAATTGATGTTTACATAAACTTGTTCATTTAGTGTAGACACTCTGTAACTGTCACAATCAATGGCTAAGCAGTCCGTGGTGCATCTCTGTCGTATGCCAACGCATGAAACTTTACTGGCCATCTTTTACTATTTCGAAATAAAGCATTCATTTCTAACTGATCGGTGTATGACATAGGAAGATATAGGGCATAGGAGGAAGGGTTGTAAGAAATAGATTATCCATTGAGAGGAAGGTTGAAATTGGTTATGATCGGAGGAAGAACTCTAAGAAATAGATTAACCATTGAGAGGAGGATTGAGATTGGTTGTGATCGTAGGAAGAACTCTAAGAAATAGATTAACCATTGGGAGGAGGGGTGAGATTGGTTGTGATCGAAGGAAGGGCTGTAAGAAATATATTAACCATTGGGAGGACGGGAGAGATTGGTTGTGATCGGAGGAAGGACTGTAAGAAATAGATTAACCATTGAGAGGAGAATTGAGATTGGTTGTGATCGGAGGAAGGACTGTAAGAAATAGATTAACCATTGAGAGGAGGATTGAGATTGGTTGTGATCGGAGGAAGGACTGTAAGAAATATATTAACCGTTGAGAGGAGAATTGAGATTGGTTGTGATCGGAGGAAGGACTGTAAGAAATAGATTAATCATTGGGAGGAGGGGTAAGATTCGTTGTGATCGGAGGAAAGACTGTAAGAAATATATTAACCGTTGAGAGGAGAATTGAGATTGGTTGTGATCGGAGGAAGGACTGTAAGAAATAGATTAACCATTGAGAGGAGGTTTGAGATTAGTTGTGATCGGAGGAAGGACTGTAAGAAATAGATTAACCATTGAGAGGAGGGTTGAGATTGGTTGTGATTGGAGGAGAGACTGTAAGAAATAGATTATCCATTGAGAGGAAGGTTGAAATTGGTTGTGATCGGAGGAAGGACTGCAAGAAATAGATTAACCATTAAGAGGAGTGTTGGGATTGGTTGCAATCGAAAGGACTGTAAGAAATAGATTATCCATTGAAAGGAGAATTGAGATTGGTTATGATCTTAGGAAAGACTGTAAGAGATAGATTGAACAATGGAGGGCAGGGTGGAGATTTTGGAATGGAGTAAAGTAAGTGTTGGTGATGCAAAACCATCGATGCTTTTCTCTGCCTGTTTCCATCAGATTTGGCATCTTCTCCTTGTTCTATCTGAATGGTTTCCTGCGAATGGAAGCAGTAAATTATGACGCTATACCAGCACATCCAGTTGGAAGTAATAGATCTACAGTTTCCAGACTGAAACGACTTTGAAAAAAATATTATAACTTTACTTAGCAGTCACTTTTATCCGTCTTAAAAATCCAAATATTGCTCATTTTGTAACTACGTGGACCCAGCAGGACTCTTGTATTTCAGTTGATACGCATACAGAATATTCTATGAACTTTGCATGTTTGCGGTAGGGGTATGTAGTCACTAAGTGCAATAAGTACGCAGTGCTTTCTCATATTGCATAGGATTTATGAATTTTTGTTGATGCAACTCTGTACTTTAGTATTTTCTCAACCTATTGCATAAATCTCAACATTTAACTCATTCGCTAAGTACATCCATGAGTGTATGAATGGCTGAAAACTATGGCCAGAAATTGCACTTAATCTCACAAGTTTAAGGAAAGTGCAATAAAAAATAATTATAACAGAGTCAAATAACGTTCTTTTGATCAGATCTCTTTGCCGCCAAACTTTCTGGTATCTGGTTGTCGCTCATGAATGTAACTGAATTCTGAGCTAAATGTTAGTTCTACCGTTGTGGTGTTTATTCATTTATATATCTGCCTACACGCAATTCTTTACTAACATATGAACATTTGTTTCCTTTGCAGTAATCCTCTGGTACCCTGTAACAGTAATAGTATCCCACGAGTAAATCTGGAAGCATGGAGAGGGGAGCCAGTATAAAAGTAAAAATATACCGTCCGATAGTAGGCTATGAATGTCAGCTGCAAAGTGTATAATGAACTTTATAAAACTATGCAGTGAGAGTGCTTTAATTCTCCTAATGTTATACAGATTTTGTATTACGACGATATTCATTGTATAAAATAAAATAAAACCTCTGTGCCAAACACACTGTTCTGTTATTAATTTTTACGTAGACTAGATTACTTGTACTCAGTAACCACTAGTGCTGAAAAACGAATGAGTCATTCATACGTACAATGTAGTATTCTAAACTGTATGCCTCGTCGCACTCAGGGCAAAGTTTGCCTGAACCAAGAGACATCTTTCCCAGTAATGGCTCACAAAGCAACACTTCCCAAGTGTAACCCTCCGATATTGATAAAATTTGGCAGGTAGATGCTGCACATAAAACAAACTAATACGCGTTTTAATTTTCTGTGGAGAAACGGTTTTAGGGGGCAAAAGACCCCACCTAAAATGTTGAATGTTGACGGCCCGAAAGGCAAAAATAAGTGGACCGAAGTGGTCCACAGATCTTGCAGACGTAAAATAAGGGAATACGTGTTTCGTATTTTCCTGGGGAAAACGGTTAGATGGGGCACCGACTCCTCCAAACCTTTGATCATGAAATATCAAAAGTGCTAGTAACAGTATGTCAGATGTGTGTAAAGGACATGAAGAATTGCAAAGAAACTTCAAAAACTAAACGAATACGTTTTTTTTATTTTCTGCGGAAAAACGGTTTTAGGGAGCAAAAGCTCAAACCCAAAATTTGGAAAGTTGACGCCCGAAAGGCAAAAAGACGTGAACCGAAGTGAATGAAATTGTGCACAGATATTGTAGACATAAAATAAGGGAATACGGATTTTGTATTATCCTGAAAAAAAAAAAAACGGTTGGGTAGGGCACGGACCCTTCCAAACCTTTGATCATGAAATTTCAAAAGTGCTAATAACAGTATGTCAGAAGTGCCTAAATTTACATGAAGAATTGGTACAAAACTTTTTGTAGGAATTATAAGCAAAAAATAAACAAATACGTTTTTTATTTTCTGCGGAAAAACGGTTTTAGGGTTGCAAAAGCCCCTACCCAGAATTTTGGAATTTGACACCTGAAAGGCAAGAAGAAGTGGACCGAAGTGAATGAAATTGTGCACAAATATTGTAGAGATAAAATGAGGGAATATGTGTTTTGTATTTTCCTGTGAAGAAAAGAAACTGTTTAGTGGAGGAAGGATTGGACCGAAGCGAATTAAATTGTATGCAGATATTGGATATATAAAATAAGGCCTTTCGTGTTTCACAAGTGCCTCCATCCGATTTCTTCAAATTTGGCAGATAAACAAGCACAAGCAGTATAGCGTTATTTTATAGTATTTCAGGAGGCACCTTTAACTCTTACAATGTTTTTCCTCATAAACAAAAACACGTGCCGATTAATTTCCTGTTTGCTGTTGATGTGCCAACTTTGAAGCAAAACGAATAGGTGCACTTGAGAAACACGAAAGGCCCTATTTTACATAGGGTCTATATAATATCTACACACAATTTGATTTGCTTCAGTCCACTCCCTCCTGCGCTATCACAGTAATATTTACATTTTTTTTTGGATGGTGCCTAGGCCCCAACACTGGTTTTCCGCAAAAATTAAACCACGTTTTATTTATTGTTTTGCAAATTGTCCCCATACAAAGTTTCGTTGCAACTCTCCATACTCTTTAGGAACTTCTGACGTATACTTATTTGCACTTTTGATATTTCGTAATCAACGCTTTAGAAGGTCCGTGCCCCAATTAACCGCTTTTTTTTCAGTGAAATACGAAACCCAATTACCTTAATTTACGTCTTCAATATCTATGCACAATTTCATTTCAATTCGGTGCACTTCTTCTTGCCTTTGGGCCTCAAATTTCAAAATATTGGGTAGGGGCTTTTGCCATCTAAAACCGTTTCTTCGCAGAAAATAAACCCGTATTCGTTTATTTTTTGCGTATTGTCCATACACAATGTGTCATTCCAATTTTCCATGTCCTTTAAGCACTTCCGACATACTGTTATTAGCACTTTTGATATTTTCATGATCAAAGGTTTGGAAGGGTCCGTGCCCCACCCAACCGTTCTTTCCAGACAAATAAGAAACATGTGTTCGATCATTTTGGTCTACAATATGTGTGGACAATTTCATTCACTTCGGCCCACTGGTTTTTGTATTTCGGGCGTCAAATTCCAAAATTTTGGATTGGAGCTTTTGCCCCTAAAACCGTTTTTCCAGAAAAAAAACTTATTCGTTTATTTTTTGCGTATTATCCGTGCACAAGGTTCCATTGCAATTCTTCATGTTCTTTACACACATCTGACATACTATTATTAACACTTTTGATATTTCGTGATCAAAGGTTTGGAGGAGTCCGTGCCCCACCTAATCGTTTCTTCCAGAAAAGTACGAAACCTGTATTCCTTGATTTTACATTTACAGTATCTAGGTACAATTTCGTTCACTTCGGTCCACCTGTTTTTACCTTTCGGGTGTCAAATTACAAAATTTGGATTGGATCTTTTGCCCCCTAAAACCGTTTCTCCGCGGAAAATAATAATAAAAAACGTATTCGTTTATTTTTTGCGTATTGTTCCTACACAAAGTTTTGTTGCAATTCTTCATGTCCTTTATGCAAATTTTATCAAAATCGGAGTGTTACACTTGGGAAGTGTTACTTGTCAGTGGCTTTGTTCATGTTCCATTAATAAATGTTTTATCAATAATCCAACAATATGGCATAACCCGTTTGTCCTAAAAAGGGTTCACAAAATGTAGTTTACTCTTGAGTGTGTCTTTTTTTCCGAAGGTAGTGTAAATAGAAATAGAGGCGATTTTGTACATAATTCATTACTAACACAGGAGCTCATGTGGTTTGGATTCCACTTTAAGTTATAGGTTCACATCTTATATAGCCTACTTTCTGAAAAAGACCTTAAGCCCGTAATAAATGAATCAATCAATCAACCGTTACAGTGCAATTACGTAATTGATGCTGCTGCTTATAACCTCCATGTTTCATAGTACAACTACGACTTTTGCACCACTCTCATATTATTATTAATATACAAGTCGATAATCATCAGTAATTTCACACTATTTCATTATTTAATATTATCCGGTCAAAAAAAATTCTTGGTACTTCTAGATCTATCACGTAAACTCTCTCTCCGTTCCACATCGTTATGTGTTCGAACTTCTTGTAAATAAATTGAATAAGCAATAAACAACCGTCATAGACTTCTAAATGACAAAGTGATGTATTAATACAACTGGAAGCGGTTAAAAAAAACCTTCGCTTGCTGCTTCTAGTGTTAATCATTGGATCGATTGACACAGTTATCTAAAAGCATGAATAATTCATATTCTTGACTATTTTATGTAATAAAATATGCGCTGGGGTTACAATAATGTAATCATAGATAAATAGAAAATAAGTAAAATGCTTTTAACATTGTAGACTATAGTAAACTTTTCCCCTGGGGAATCTGATTTTGGGGATAACATATTAATTAAGGGATAAGGACGGAGGTGGAGCCTGTTCTTATGACACTGAATCCAAATTAATATATCCGGGCATTTATTACCGTTTTAGTTCTGAAGAGATCAATTGAAAACAGATATTTGTATACATATAATTTCATTACAGAGATAAAGACACTGATAAAACCTATTTTTGAGTGAAATGAAATAGAAATGAAATCTTTGTTTTACGTCCCACGATTATGCTGGTTAGGCTAAAGGAGACAGTGATGATGAGAGGTGAATGAAATGGTGGGAGGAAACGGGAGAACCCCGAAAAAACCCACGAGCACGGTGTTTGTCCGCCACAAAGTCCACACGGCGCGAGCTGGGATCGAACCAGAGACCCCAAGCACCAGAGGTGAATACTCTACCACTGAGCCACCGCGCCCCTCCTATTTTTGAAGGGTGGTGGGTGGATGGACCACTTGTTATGAATAAATTTTAAACTAATACACGGGAGCTCAGTGGTAGAGAACTTAGGCCTATCTTTGGTGCGTGGGGTCCTTAGTTCAATCCTTTGCTAGGTATGTTTGTCGTGGAAACATCGTGTGCGTGGTTTTCGCTGGGTACTCTTGTTCCCTCCAAAGTTGTCATTCCACCAATTCTTGCATCATTATTCACTTGCATTGATCATCTGTGTCCCTTAGTCCAAAGGACACATTCGTGGGATGTTAAAGTGAAACGTTTAATTTCTTTTAAAGTAATATACAAAACACACTTTTTTTTTTGCAATGCAAATACCAACCGAGATACATTGTTTGACATACTTTACAATACTGCTATTTATCACACTCTATTACCAGAAATCTTAAATTTTTACTAGTTTTGGTTTGACTAGAAGAATAGGGATGCAGTGCAGATGAGATTTTCAGTTTTTCCTTACGGTTTTGGTACTGTGGAGACAGACGCGGATCCAAAGGAGGCTATAGGGGCTATAGCCCACTTGACGCTCAGGTATAGCCTACACTGGATAAAACGGGCTTCAATCCGGCTTTACACTGGATAAGGCTGCAAACTATGGCTTAGCCCCTACCTTGATCATATCCTGGATCCACCACTGTATGGAGATCAATGTTGAAACCAAAGTGGCAGTTTAGTTCTACCACTTCCGGTCTGAATATAGAGTTAATGGAGGAGATGAAAACCTCTTTTTGATTCATTGAGTCTTTATACCTAGATATAAAAAAAACATGTTTTAATTTACAGCTCTAACTTTTCTTTTGGATCCACAGATGAAAGAAAAAAGCGCACCCTCTTCCTGGTGTATTGGCTTGATGACCTCATCTAGATAGGTTGATTTAAGTTCCGATGAATTAGACCTGTATGTTCGGGTAGATCAGTGATCGCCAAATTGTCACGGACATTTTCTGAAGATCGCGTTAAGAGGCTTCATTCCGACGAAATTAAAATACCACTAATTTTACAGTAATTATGTGATATCTTCAAATTAGATAAAAGGTAATCGAAATGTGGAACAAGAGCGCCCTAGACAATATTATTTTGCATGAGGTACCGTTATCACAAGTCACCTAGTGGCTTTCTGTTTTCAGCCGTTCAGAAACGCGAAAATAAATGCCGATTTTCAAAATGGCTCGAAATCGAAAGCAGATAAGTGAGTCGTGATAACGGTATCTCATGTAAAATAATATTGTCTAGGGCGCTCTTGTTCCACATTTCGATTATCTTTTATCTACTTGAAGATATCGCATAATTACTGCATAATTAGCGGTATTTTAATTTCACCGGGATGAGGACTCTTAACCCTCCGCTTGGTTAACCTTCACTGCTCGAATGAGCTGACGCTAACGACAAGGAGCGCTGACAACAAGTGCTTGTTTTTCCCGCGCAACTGCTATTATCAGCCTCATCTCACAGTTGCTTGTGTACCCGTGGGGTTGTGCACGTTATGTTTTTCGTGTGTATATTAGACATTTGCTAACTTGGATAGTTTGATTTCATATTTACAAGAAATGTAAGATTATGGCAACAAATAAATGTAAGATTTTTTTTTTTTTTTGGAAAAAGAAAGTTGATAGTTCTTTTGGTTAGTAGCTTACAGTAGGTTTTAAAAATGGTACGGTAGCACAGAAGATTCATAAGTTTGGCGACCAGTGGAGCACACCATTCAGACTAGACAAGGTATAGAAGTGGAGTACAAGGTAACACCTTAAATAAATACGCTTCCCACTAGAAAGACATATGTACTGAGATCGAAGCAGGTCTCTTGCCACTTTTAACTAGAGTGAGGATTTTTTATTTATTTATTTATTTTGAAACAAACAGTGGAAAAGGATGTAGATCCGTATTGCTTACATAATCGAGGACTCTGAATAAAGAGTTTCAACCAAAGAGTAAATTACAATGAAAGAAAACTATTAGGGTCAGTCCGATAGAGATGGTGAGACGAACCCCTGAGTCTCCTCCCTGAGTGACACGAATCAGGGCCAATTAGTAAACTATCCACCAGAGTGCAGCATGAATATTTGTGTAGTGTCATGGCGGATATATGGTAAACACTACATGTTTTCCTGAAGCAGAAGTTCACATATTTCTTCAGTAGACGAGATTTTTTTTTTATTTCAAGATCAAAACCTTTTTTTTTAACCACATTTCTTTGTAACTATTGTCAACTAGTGCATTTCATCATAAAAGAATGTAATAATGAAAACAATGAAGCTTCTCGCGTTCAAAAACTACAAGTAACTACCCGTCTTACCTCTCCTTGGAATAGATGAACCATTACCATTGTGGGACAGATGAACCACATAGGAACACATCAGCTTACAGAGAAACAGGAAAAGGAAGATTAAGTGCATTAAATTGACAAAAAAGAAGAAGAAGAAGAAGAGAATTCATATCATATCTGCACCTTCATCCATGAATCGATAATATATATGCTGATAGTGATGAAATGGAGGAGTATGATGAAAACAAGTGTGTTGGATGCGTCAAAAATTATAATGAAATAAAGAAGAGGAGACGACTGGATACAGTGTATTCTGCCTGAAGACTGGTTACATGATGGCTGTTCCAAATATGACGATGTTTGTGATTTGTGTTATAAAGTTTTCAGTTATACAAAATAAGGTGCAGTGTATTGTACAATGTAATTATTGGCACTTATTTTTCTTCTTAAAACATGAAACTTACATATTCTTCCCATTTGCAAATGTTTTTTTTTTTTAGATCCCATGTTAAAAAGAAAGTTTAATTTTAGATTTTCTGTATTTCTATCTTAGTTTAATCAATATTAGATTATATGAGACCAATATTAGATTTCAGTAAAAACTTTGTAGCTATATAATATCTACTTTATTAATATAGTGTATTTAAAGACAAAACTGCTCCAATGTATTTATTTATTTATTGCTTAGATTTTGGATACGGTCCATCACTCCCATAGTGCATGGTCCATCTAAACTATAGTACCAGTCAGCCATTCTTTTTTTCAGCTTAAATTTCTGGCAGAAATATGTCTTTATTGCTTCTGAAAACCTTTAGTTATGGTTACATAAGTCCTTTCTTGGATTTAGTTCAGAAAAACATGCTCTACGTGCACATTTTTTTAGTTATTGGAGGCAAAAATCATCATCATCATCATAGGCATTCTGCCTTTATTGGCAGGTCACTTGCCGCAGCTGAGAAGCTTCCATGCTCCACGGTCCTCCGCTAACTTCTTCGTCTTCGCGTATGATCTTTCTGTTTTAATATCATCCATTAATTGTAGTCTCCTTCGCCCCCTCCCTCTCTTTCCCGCCACCATACCCTCTAGGACGTCCCTCATGATACAATCTCTTCTTACGCAATGTCCCAACCAGTTTCTCTCAGTGTCCAAGTCCAGTCATCCATTTTTACCGGTCTTACGGGGCAACGGTAGCTCAGTGGTAGAGCGTTCACCTCTTGTGCATGGGGTTCTTGGTTCGATCTCAGCTCGCGCCCAGTTAGCTTTGTAATGGACGAACACCGTGTGTGTGGGTTTGTTCGGGTTTTCCCGTTTCCTTCCACTTTCTTAATTCCACCATTTCATTCATTTCTCATCACCGCCTCCTTTAGCCTAGCCTGCGTAACCGTGGGACGCAAAACTTAAAGATTTCATTTCATTTTCTACCGGACTTAGTATAATTAAAAATTTGTTTTAGGTGGCTCTAAATCTGGAATGTTCCAACAACTTTCGAAATGTTATTTGATGTTTTCTATTAGTGAAATAAATAAAGATAATTTAATTATAATTTCCTTGCAATATGTTTTATTGTTCCATTCGTTATAATCTGAGGCCGGATGTTAGTTCTTGCATCTTTTCATTGTAGAAACCATTAGGGAATGCAAATACATGTTCCATAAAAGCAAAGTTCAATATATCTTTCAGGACAGTTCAGTTTTAGATGGCATTCATAATTTGCAGAGCAGCGCATAGTAAATCGGTTAAGAATTGTTCCTTCTTCATTAGGAGGTTCTTCATCATATGATGCAGATGGGAAGACTTCATTTGGTGATGAACTTGGTTTTGCAGTAGCTCTACCTGCAAAAAGTGATAACACCATGTAAATATGATGTCTTGTAGGAAGGGAATTTAGAAGATAATCAAACCATTGTCTTTAATGAATGTGGAGAAAATGAAACGGTGAAAAATTACCATGCATAAATGAAAGAGAATGGTTATAATAATACTGCCTGGATAGAAGCGATATGATTCATTTCCTTAAATTTCCGCTACGATTCCTGATTCTGCGTACGATTTAAATGATGTGAAAGTTTAGTGAAACTGAAGGAATCGTCATAAAAATAAATAAATGATGATACAGTGATAGAAACATTGACGAAGTAAGACAGAATTAAATGCTTTTAAGTAGCAAAGCCTGTTCGTAAAATTGACCGTGAATGCCTGATAATTAAAATGTAGAACATGGAAAAGTACATTATACAATCATAAAAAGCATGTTCATATGATATCATTTTGAGTTCCTATCTATCCCAGAACATTCAGTGTAACAGTATAAAGTTTAATTATATTGAAAATATTTACAGAATTTCACTTGGATTTCAACGGGGTGTGCCTATCACAGTACAAACTTTAAGCATAATGGAAATATTCACTAGATTTTTCTTCGATTTCAATGATATGTACCTGTCACAGTAGAAACTCTAAGAATAATGGAAATATTCACGAGATTTCTCTTGAATTTAAACAGGATGTGCCTGTCTATCACAGTAGAAACATGAAGGATAATGGAAATATTTAGGAGATTTCTCTTAAATTTCAATGGGATGTACCTGTAACAGTAGAAACTTTAAGAATAATGGAAATATCCATATGATTTTCCTTGGATTTCAATGGGATGTGCCTGTCACAGAAGAAACTTTAAGGATAATAAAGATATATTTTCTTTAAATTTCAATGGGATGTTCTTGTCACAATAGAAACTTTAAGGATAATGGAAATGCATTTCCCTTGCATTTCAATGAGATGTGCCTGTCATAGAAGAAACATTAAGAATAATGAAAATATCCACAGGATTTTCCTTGTATTTCAATGGGTTGTCCCTGTTATAATAGAAACTATAAGGATTATGGAAATGGTTATATTCTTGAATTTCAATGGGATATGCCTGTCAAAATAGAAACTTTAAGAATAATGGAAGTATTTACATGATTTCTCTTGAGTTTCAATGGGATGTGCCTGTCACAATAGAAATTTTAAGGATAATGGAAATATTTACATGATTTCTCTTGAATTTCAATGGGATGTGCCTGTCACAATAGAAACTTTAAGGATAATGGAAATATTTACATGTTTTCCCTTGGATTTCAATGGGATGTGCCTGTTATAATAGAAACTTTAAGGATAATGGAAATGCATTTCCCTTGGATTTCAATGGGATGTACCTGTCATAGAAGAAACATTAAGAATGATGGAAATATTCACAGGATTTCCCTTGTATTTGAATGTGTTATGCCTGTTAGAATAGAAATTTTAAGGATTATGGAAATGGATTTATCCTTGAATTTCAATGGGATGTACCTGTCACAATAGAAACTTTGAGTATAATGGAAATGGATTTGCCTTAAATTTCAATGTCATAGTGAAAGCATTAAGAATAGTGGAAATATCCACAGGATTTCCTTTGAATTTCAATGGGATGTGACTATCACTGCAAAATATTTGGATATCTAAAAGTGATGCTAAATGTAACTCAGAATTGTCCCACAGGATCCATAAAACCAACGCTTGAAATTTTCGGAACAGTTCTATATTTTAGAACAGATGCTACATATTTTGATGTTCGTTTCCTTCGTGCAGTAATATTTGGACACTTTCTTTAGAAAAGATGCAGTGCACAGGTAACTATCCAGATACTTTACATTTGTCCACTTCAAAGTCCATATCCGAGAAGCTCCAGTCTTCTAAGTTTGAGTATCACAGAGAACATTTGTTAGTTTAAGTTTGATTGTGGTGTTGGTAACAAGGTTTTATACCATAGAGACACTGTTTAACTTTCCTACTTCAAGTACTGTTGGTACAGGACACACGAAGAACTACACGGAAGTGTGGAGGATGCTTTTCGAACAATAACTCCTCAGATGCTCCACAACATGTGAAGAAGAACATAAAGACGCATGTATATATTGTGTACAGTATGTTGGAGGATACACAGATCTACTATTCGTATATGCAAGTACTCAAGTGGTCCCGCGTAGCATGCGTAGTCACTAGCACTCTCGCCTTTTGTGCAAAGCGATCGCAAGTTAAATTTCCGATGAGGACTCTCGGTCGGAAAGGTGGAACAGCTTTTTCAGGTGAAACATCTTGAGTAAGGTATTCCTGGGTTTCTTCACCATATGATCATACGAAATTTACATTTATGGATCAATCTATGCTGGTAATTGAAGCGAACAGCATTATATGCGGTATCTTCCGATACCCCAAGTACTTGAAATTTTAATCTCACCAATATTTTTTTTTAGGTTTAACCAAAAGATTCGTTGATCTAAATAAAAATTAAACTCAAAAAGTATTTTGTCTTTCAACTTTAAAAATGTAACCTCGGAATGGGATATGGATAGCCACAACTAGAGTCACTGTTAACCGTGAAGATATTAACGGATGAACTCCATTAACGAACTCATTCGGGATAATCACTCTAGCTATCTATTGTAGAAAACAAATAAAAATTTTGCTTGCATTCTAGAGTTATCATGTGGAGTAACGGACGTAGGTACTAACTTCAAGAGTTATCATGTGGAGTAACGCACGTACATACTAACTCTAAGAATTATTGTGTTGAATAATGGACGAACGTACTAACTTCAAGAGTTATCATGTGAAATAACGGACATACGTACTAATTTAAAGAGTTATCGTTTGAAGTAACGGACTTACATACTAACTCTAAGTTATTGTGTGGAGTAATGAACTGGTGTACTAACTTCGAGAGTTATTGTGTGAAGTAACGGACGTATGTACTAACTTCAAGATATGTCGTATAGAATAACGGACGTACATTCTTACTTGAAGAGTTATCGTGTGGAGTAACGGATATTCATATCAGCTTAAAGACTTACCATGTAACGTAACGGATATTGATACCAGCTTCAAGAGTTCTCGTATGGAATAACGTACGTACGTATTAACTTCAAGAGTTGTGTGGAATAACGGACGTACATTCTAACTCCAAGAGTTATTATGTGAAGTAATGGACGTACTTACTAATTTCAAGAATTATCGTGTGGAGTAACCGAAGAGCATACTAACTTCGAGAGTTATTGTGTGGAGTAGCGGACGTACTACTAACTTACAATATTATTAAGGCCCACTAACGTGATACAGTGGCGGATCAAGGGGGGTGATCGGGGCGATCGTCCCCCCCAGAAGAGGAAACTTTTTTGTTTTATATATATAAATAAAACTCATCCCAGAGTTTGGAGCTCTTAAAAGTAGCTCTTAAGTAGCAGTATTACAACCCACCGCTCCCCTCCCAGAAGTCCGTCCTGGATCCGCCCCTGGCGTGATCGTAACAAACGAATCTCATAGTATTCCATTAATGTAAGTGTTCAACAGTTTAAGGCATCAGAATTTGATGTGTGGTGTCATAAGAAGGAGAAGGTATGGAAGAATTAAAAATAGTTTAACTAGCAAAGAGGGTTCAACAACCTACTATTCGAAAGATCTTTCCCAAGATAAAGATATTAGCATAATTCCAGTATTCGACACTTTCTGTTGCTTTAACATGCATATCACTACTAGGTAGTCGTAATTGATTTAGTGGGACAGAGAAGGTTAACGGAAAGTCAAAACAACGTCTTCACAAAAATGAAACGAAACGAAATCTTTCAATTTAGCCCTAACATACAATGATTATGCCTTTTAAGCTAAAGGATATGATGATTGAGGCAAGTGAATGATGATGGAAATCTGGATAGAATGAGCATGTGGGAGGTAACGGGAGTATCCTGAGAAAACTGAGGGACACAATATTGTTTAGCACAAACTTATTTGGTCGAGGATCAAGTCAGGGACCTCACACACCCGAGGTAAGCACTCTTCCACCGAGCCACCCGGCACACGTAATCTTTACAAGATGGAGATATCAGGAGGAGATATTGGTAATCTGAATACCCATCCCAAACCTCTCAACTTAACAATGGGCAAGTTTGGTATTTCAGTAATTTTTTAAGATAGACTAATCACTTTTAGTGAAATGTCCATTTCAGCTCTAGTAATACTAGAAAAACAGCCTAGACTAATTTCATCATATGATTAGATATACAGAGCAACTCTATTAAAGAAATGTACGCGCTAAACTCTTTATAAATCGAAAATTGTTTGTAACGTCGACAAGAATTTAACGCTCTAATGGGAAAGTCTGCATATTTATCATCTCCATATTTCGTTTGTTTTTGTACCATCAGAATCACATAAGCACCCTTGGTGTCAGTTGAAAAATATGGGATAATAGGCAGGTATAGAATGGGACTATCGCACTAAAATCTGTCGAGTTACAAAATGAGATTTTTTTTAAACTTAGCTAAATAAATTTCAAGACAGTTTAACTTATCTAAATAAATTTGAGGACAGTTTAACTTAGCTAAATAAATTCGAGGACAGTTTAACTTAGCTAAATAAATTTCAGGACAGTTTAACTTAGCTAAATACATTTGAGGACAGTTTAACTTAGCTAAATAAATTTAAGGACAGTTTACCTTAGCTAAATAAATTTGAGGACAATTTAACTTAGCTAAATAAATTTGAGGATAGTTTACCTTAGCTAAATAAATTTGAGGACAGTTTAACTTAGCTAAATAAATTTCAGGACAGTTTAACTTAGCTAAATAAATCTGAGGACAATTTAACTTAGCTAAATAAATTTGAGGATAGTTTACCTTAGCTAAATAAATTTGAGGACATTTTAACTTAGCTAAATAAATTTCAGAATAGTTTAACTTAGCTAAATAAATTTCAGGACAGTTTAACTTAGCTAAATAAATTTGAGGGCAGTTTAACTTAGCTAAATAAATTTGAGGGCAGTTTAACTTAGCTAAATAAATTTCAGGACAGTTTAACTTAGCTAAATAAATTTCAGGACAGTTTAACTTAGCTAAATAAATTTCAAGACAGTTTAACTTATCTAAATAAATTTGAGGACAGTTTAACTTAGCTAAATAAATTCGAGGACAGTTTAACTTAGCTAAATAAATTTCAGGACAGTTTAACTTAGCTAAATACATTTGAGGACAGTTTAACTTAGCTAAATAAATTTCAGGACAGTTTAACTTAGCTAAATAAATTTGAGGACAATTTAACTTAGCTAAATAAATTTGAGGATAGTTTACCTTAGCTAAATAAATTTGAGGACAGTTTAACTTAGCTAAATAAATTTCAGGACAGTTTAACTTAGCTAAATAAATTTGAGGACAATTTAACTTAGCTAAATAAATTTGAGGATAGTTTACGTTAGCTAAATAAATTTGAGGACATTTTAACTTAGCTAAATAAATTTCAGAATAGTTTAACTTAGCTAAATAAATTTCAGGACAGTTTAACTTAGCTAAATAAATTTGAGGGCAGTTTAACTTAGCTAAATAAATTTGAGGGCAGTTTAACTTAGCTAAATAAATTTCAGGACAGTTTAACTTAGCTAAATAAATTTGAGGACAGTTTAACTTAGCTAAATAAATTTCAGGACAGTTTAACTTAGCTAAATAAATTTGAGGACAGTTTAACTTAGCTAAATAAATTTCAGGACAGTTTAACTTAGCTAAATAAATTTGAGGACAATTTAACTTAGCTAAATAAATTTGAGGATAGTTTACCTTAGCTAAATAAATTTGAGGACATTTTAACTTAGCTAAATAAATTTCAGAATAGTTTAACTTAGCTAAATAAATTTCAGGACAGTTTAACTTAGCTAAATAAATTTGAGGGCAGTTTAACTTAGCTAAATAAATTTGAGGGCTGTTTAACTTAGCTAAATAAATTTCAGGACAGTTTAACTTAGCTAAATAAATTTCAGGACAGTTTACCTTAGCTAAATAAATTTCAGGACAGTTAACCTTGGCTAAATAAATTTCAGGACAGTTTAACTTAGCTAAATAAATTTCAGAACAGTTAACCTTGGCTAAATAAATTTCAGAGCAGTTTAACTTAGCTAAACAAATTTCTGGACACTCTTTCAGTCATATTATTAAACTTCTTGTCTCTTCAAAACTGCAAAGAACTTGTGTGCTTTAGGGCCACCTAGAATATCAGTTTCTGCTTTGTCACTTTTCATACTCAACTTATCAATTCTTAGTAGCTTTCCTAACACTCAATGTAAATCCATTTTTTTGTAACTCACTGCAGATATTCACAAGTCTTTAGAAAATCTATTTCAGGTAAATATTAACTTCTAAACATATAGTCTTGTCTTAAAATCCTTGGTCACCTGTCTGTGTGAAATGCCTTATATTCTTACTCTAAGTCGGAATTATTATTATTATTATTATTATTATTATTATTATTATTACTATTATGAGAATTTCCAGAAACGCTTGCCACAATATGGTGTTCTAAAGTAAGTTTGTTGGGCAATATTTTTGAACAAGGCTGTACATTTTAAAGACACTAGAGATCATCTCTATAGTAGAAAATATTGAATGAAGATATCGTAAAGTTTAAAGGAATAGTTTGGTTCCAAAATTATTGTCATCATCAATGTAAGAATTCCTACCGGTCACTAGGAACTGTTCTCGCAAAAAAATTTCAAGCAATACGGTTAGTGACAACGCTACAGGGACAGCAAGAGAGAAGCTCCCCCCTCCCTCCCGCGGTGGTTTCGACTACTCGCAGACATTTTGTATTTAAATGCAGGTGAAGAAGGAGAAAGGTATTTTTTCGGTATACATAAAAGTAATCGGTATCTTTGCCTTCTCGATTGCCTACCCCCACAAAATTAAAGCTTGCGCCGTAACTGAATAGGTCATTTGCTCTTTTCAATGGGTTCCATGCATAATTTCACCCACCACGATAAGAACAGTGGACAACACATATTATACACTAAAAATTTCAAAGTAAAACGGTTTTTTTTAAAGTGTAGTTCAAATAAAATTACTACAAAATGAGATACAAAAGCAAGTAAAAAAAACTATAAAAGTAAAAACAAAAGACTGTATAGAAAAGACTATAAGGTCAAAATACAAAATACATAACAAGAAAATAACTCAAAAATAGCAATATTATTAACACATAACATGAAAAAACTATTAAGAAAATCTTTAGCAATCCCTGTTTTACGCATAAAAGTGGGAATAAGGTCACTAACAACATTGTTTTCCAACACCTGACAGATTTTATAAGTGTTCTCTGCAGACACGTATCCAAGGGGTCTAGGGGAGCCCGCCCCCTTAAATTTTTACCGGCCCTTTTCTAAAATTTTCAAGATAGGCTTCCAAATGAACTATAATATGGTTTGGATCGGGCCCCCCTTAACTTCTACCGGCCCTCCTCCTACATTTTTGGGCTGGCTATCGGTCTGGTTTTCTGACGTCTGAGTGTTCTGAACATTCTTGTAGAATATGCCGAACATTTATTTAATGCAACGATACAGTCTTCACAATACAGACAATTAATGTCACACACTTGTGTTAGAGTAGAGTGTCTGATGCGCAAAGAAGTTCGGATCACTTCATATAGACCAGCAATACACGACTACATCTGCCATTTGCACAAAAGAGGTTTTACTGAGTGAATATTTATTAGTAAGAAAAAAAAAAAAAAAAACAGCTGCTGAGATCGGAGCATTGGAGACAGTACTCCAGTACAACATCTGCCAATGCTACGCTCTTGACTACTGTGCTAGCATGCTAGTTTTCCGAATATTGACATAATAAGGTACTCAGCAAACAAGGACCAAACAGTTTTGTTGCTCTATCTGATAGCATCTCCCCAGAACGTCTTGCATGAGCTAATCTTTCTGTCTTGTCGAAAGAATTCCTTTCTTTAATAATACCTATAAATATTGTAATAATTCCCCTTCCACCATATTTGTCATTTTATTACCTTTTGGAGTATTGAAGCTTTTCTCACTGCACAAAGCAGACATTTCCTGTACTATAGAGCAACTCTCCGTATTATAGAACAACTGTCCGTCCGTCTGTCTATTGGTAGCCGCATACTGGCCAGAGGACAAAACAGCCAAGCAGAGTCTGAAGAGGATGCAGAGAGTCCTTAGTGTAGGTATGCAAATAACCACTACCGGGGCGAGTGGTTCATCGATGCGGGTGAGTTCTTAAACAGTAAAGATATAAAAATCACGATTGGGATATAGGACGTGGGCTAGTATCTTTTTCCAGGGCTAGTACAATTTTGTTGCTTCTTTGCATCCCTGCCTTAGTGTATTGACCGTCTGTCTAAATTAAAATGTTGGAGAGGCCTTTGCCTAGCACGTTTTCGTGTGAGTACATGATACAAAGTCTTCTTCCATTGTTTACAGTTTCTTGCCTGTACTCCGCACCTCGACTTGGTATTCTGTACTGTGATCATGGGCGGCGATTTGGGGGGGGCAAAGGGGGGCAGTTGCCCCCCACTTTTTTTGAAATGATCTATTAACGTATATAATTTCATTTGGAAATGTAAAGTTTTTGTACGTATTTAGAAAAAATGGTGCCGTAGTCTCAATAATATTTGCCGTTGCGTGAGTACATATTGGTTGTCTTCCCGTGGAGTTAAGAAAGCTACAAGAATTGCCTTTTAATTACCACCAAAAATATTCCAAAAATTTATCTATTTGAGCGCAACATTTTGATCATATTTCATTTCTTCTTACAAGAGCTCGATATAAGTCCACCATGAGTTAATCAACCGCTTTGAAACTAATTGAGGTAACATTTAAAAAAAAAAAAAAAAAAAAAAAAAAACTTTCACAAGTCGTTCTTTAATTGGACAAAAATTGACATTTCGTAATATGTCTTTTCTTCTTTCTAATAGTAAAGAATATTTTGATTTGATTTTTTTTTAGTTTAACAATCTGTTCAGCAGCAAAGCTATAGGAGACGCAGACCTACTGATTAACGTGGAATCCAATGTTCTTCCGCCGGGAATCGAACCTGGGTCTGCCACGCAAAAGGCATGTACGCTAACCGCTGAGCAAAGAAAGATCTCAGAAAAAAATATTAATTAAAAAGACAGTAAAAAGAAACTTCTACCTTTTTCATTGTTTTGCAGTGTAATAAACGAGCGAAGTGGCGTGTTTAAAGGTGTATGAGAACGAACATGTCGTAGCATATGTTTGTGATACTTACTGTCTTTCTAAGAGTAATAACATACATATAATAACATGCGTGGAATTAACTTTCTTTTTCAATTGAGTGGAGAAAAAATTACGAAAATATGTCGGTGGAGTATTCAGGACAAATAGCAGCAATAGGCACATACTCGACGACATGTTGCAGGAACGCAACAGATCATCATAGCGAAAATGTAAATTAGCCAGCGAAAACAGAATAACACCGCTCTCTTTAAAGGGTTAAAAATATAAGTTGTTCATTAACCCTTTTAAATTCCGGCTTTTTAAAAGGTAAATTATAGGTTTTCAGTTAAGCGTCTACAGCAGCGTTTCCCAACCTTTTTCAACTTGCGGCACACTGCAGGTGTAACTTTAATTCTCGCGGCACACTCGTGTAGATATTATTATTATTATTATTATTATTATTATTATTATTATTATTATTATTATTATTATTATTATTATTATTATTATTATTATTTGTAAATATAAAATACCGTGGTAATTTATTTCTGTGATTACTGATCTCTTCACAGACAAGAAAGGTCGATGACTGGTTTTCGGTAAATTATTATGCTTATTTTTCATTCTAATTTAAAAATAGAAAACAACTGCAATGAGATAATTTATAAAATTCACTTTCTTTTTCAAAAACTGTATTCAACCTTTCACTAAGAAGTCAGATCACTAAATAACGAATGAACAAACAAATCTTTTACTTTTAAAACACAAATGTAGGTAATTTGTATGCATGTTTGCTTTGTCGAAAAGATTGAATGATATTACGAAACAGTCTGCAAGAGTAAAGAAGCAATAATGGTCATAACAATGATAACAAATACTTTTTTCAACATTAAAAATGTACAGAAAAGTAACCGAGTATCAAATTAAAATTGTAGATTCATAGTAGAGGTTCATAGTAATATGAAATACAAATATACATTTTTCCCTGTGTTTTGCAATTTGATTGCCATGAATTAATAATTTTATTTTGATTTCCTCGCGGCACACCAGTGGACCATTGGCGGCACACCAGTGTGCCGCGGCACACCGGTTGGGAAACGCTGGTCTACAGCATCTTCCCTATTTATCCTAGGATCATGAGTCATACCTCCACTTTTAATATAACTTTTGCAAAACAAGCCTCATTATTCATTACTGTGATTAATATTTGCCTTTCTATTTATACGTTTTGTAAATTTGTTATTAAATAATCAGATCACACAATTTTCCAGATAGAATTTAAGATGTTCATGAGCAAGGAATCAAATCTTACATCTTCGTTTAAGAGTACAAAGGACTAGTACCTACTTGCGTTGCTCTTGTCAATTTATTTAATAAAATTTGAAATACGATATACGGTATTTGAGTTGAAAAGATAGTATCCTATTAGTTATACATCAAACAAAGTTTTAGAAGCAACCAGGGAAATTTGTATATTAACATTGATATACAAATATTCAGATCATGTCTTGCCCCCCCCCCCCCACTTTTAACGTCCATTCGCCGCCACTGACTCTGATCAATATGTGGCTAGCTTGTAAGTCGACTATAATCAGAACAGAAATTAAGAAAGCTAACGAGAAATTTTCTGCTATGGACTTGACATCTCAAGAATGCGTTCCATCCCCGAACATAGCCTTTATAAAACCGATGTTATCTGTATATTGATACTAGGAGCAAAAGATACGAGCACTTTAATTTCAACGGTACATTTCATAGAGTAATAACATTGAAGATAAAGAAAATTTATGAATTCTGTATGCCATTTTCCATCTCAGTCCACATTATTATATTATAACCACTTCAGGTTTGAATATTAGATCTTCATGTGTCTGAAGTCAATAATCTTAGTTTGACGCTGTAGAGCGAAGCTCATATCATTGTAATTTTTTTCTAAAAACATTTGGGAGCTGGAAACATGTCAGATGTTTGGTTGCTAACAGTCACACGGCGGTGAGTGTACTGGTTTGCTCTTGGTAGTGCTATATTATGGAAAATTTCGTACTATGTGAGGAACAACATTGTACCAGTGTATGGTAAACTGAACCGTTGACGATAGTAGGAAATATTCGACCTCTCTGATTTCTAAAATTGTTAACGCTGGGTTATGTGATGCGAGCGGGACGAAAGTGGCAATTGTGAAGTGTATCGCGAGGGACAGTGTCCAAGGTGTTGACGGCCTACAAAATTCACAGCAAAAGCACATCTGCCAAGAGGAGGAATAGTCGGAAGAAAACCCTCAGTGTTAGATCCTGCCGAACATTAAAGCAGAGTACAGATTGTGTCGACAATTACAGTCCGCAGCAAGTTACATAACGTGAACAAAGGTGGTCGGGTTGCACGAGTGAAACCGCTGATAAAAGTATATAAGGCGCGACACCAATGGTGCCGCTAACTTGCAACATCAAATATTGTTGACTAAAACGTGTGATATGATCGGATGAGTGATCGGACTCCTGATTTCAATTGGCTTACCAATGTGAAATACTTTACTTGCCAAACTCTAGCCACGTTACACTATCCCGGTTAAACTAACTCCTGAGGTTATCTCTCGAGGTCATTTTCCAAAAGAAGTGTACATGCATAAAAAATCTAACAGAAGTTTGTTTGTTTCGAAAATTCTATTCGATTGATGAAATTTGTTTCGCATGATTTGGAGACCTTATAACTTTCTACGAAACTTATAAGAGGAATTACATAGAAAAAATAATGTTACAACAACTCAATTTTAACGTAGGCCAATGATCTCAGTATTACTGCCACTTTAGCATGTTATTTCAAAACCGAGGGTCCATTGTTGCGGTTAAGACAGGTCTAGTGTTACCTATTTCACACAGAGACAGTGTTGACTGGTTTAAAAATAACACCACGATGGTGTTACAGAACTACATGATTGAATGAAAGAAAATTTAAGTAAAAATAGCACCACGGTGATCTTCCTATATACAATGTGTTGTTAGTAGTGGTGGGCACAAAAACCGGTTTTTCGGTTTTCGTTTTTTTTATACCGAAACCGGTTTCGGTTTTCTTCAAAACCGGTTCGGTTTTCACCGAAACCGGTTATCGGTTTTCTCCAAAACCGGTTCGGTTTTTCACCTGCTCTCTTTTCGGTTTTCTTCAAAACCGATTCCCGTTTTTTTCTCCAAAATTTGTTCTATTTCTGACCAGAATGGTGGTTCGTTGTTTTCCGGAAACCGAATCCATTTCCACAGAAATAGTTTTATGTGTTTTCGAAATGTTTTCACAGAAACCAGTTTCGGTGAAAACCGAACCGATTTTGGAGAAAACCGAACCGGTTTCGGTGAAAAACCGAACCGGTTTTGGAGAAAACCGAAATGTCGGTTTTTCGGGTTTCGGTTTTTATAGAAACCGGTTTTCGGTTTTTATAAAAACCGGTTTTGCCCATCCCTAGTTGTTAGTAGTTCCCCAGCTAGGATGGTGAATACAAGCCATTGAAATTTTAATATCAATAACTATATTAATCGTTAATTGACAGGGAAATTTTTTGTTCACTTAAAAGGTATCATAGCTACCATAAATAGATCATTTTCAATAGCATGCTCGATCATTTTCAAAAATACATATAGCGTATACTCAACCCCCTATACACTCATTCTATCATAAATGTAAGTATAATCGGGGGGCGGTGGCTCAGTGCTAGAACATTCACCTCCGGTGCTTGGGGTCCCTAGTTCGACCCCAGCTCGCGCCGTGTGGACTTTGTGGTGCACAAACACTGTGCTCTGGGTTTTCTTGGTGTTCTCCCACTTTCTTCATTCCCCCACTTCATTCATTTCTCATCATCACAATCTCCTTTAGCCTAACCGGCATAAGCGTGGGACGTAAAACTTAAAGATTTCATTTCATTTTTTAAAGGAAAGTATACGATAAACTATAAAAAAATTAGGTGGGCATATGTCCTATTTCAATCCTCTCTATTCTGTAATTTTAAACTTGCACATTGTCTTCTAAGAATATTAAAAATATTTAGCAACTCATATCGAGAATTTGACTACTTATTATTTCTGCTTTGACCAAAGTTTATGCGATATATTTGGCATTTATACCAAGCACCGAATAAAGTATTATATTTCCTGTAATCTTTCATGAAAGCAGTTTTGTAAGCGTTTGAATTTTTTTTTTGTAACATTTATGTGAATGGAAGTGCTGCTATCTGTTGTTCATATGTTCGTCATCTGTACTTTTAAGGAGATTCATCACTTACCATACAGCTCACACTGCAGCTTGACAATTACAGTTCTGTGAGCTGGAGCATTGTCATACAGCATGAGAACTTAACGCACAGTAACTGATTCAAATGATTCTCTCCAAGGAACAGACGCAGCTAGGCATTCTGCCATAGATAACATTAAATGCCATGAATAGCTTATTACCTGCCATAGATGACACTGTACCATGAACAGTTTATTATCTGCCATACCTAAATAACACTAAATACCTTGAACAGCTTATTATCTGCCATAGATAACACTGAATGCCATGAACAGCTTATTATCTGCCATAGATAACACTAAATGCCATGAGCAGCTTTTTATCTGCCATAGATAGGGTCTAACACTAAATACCATGAGCAGCTTATTATCTGCCATGGATAACACTAAACACCATAAACAGATTATCATCTGCCATAAATAACACTAAATACCATGAACAACTTATTACCAGTGTCACAATATTTCAATGCCAAGCCGGCAACATTTGAAAATACCCGCGTATATAGTTCGAACAACCAAAAACGTCTATACTACAGGTTGCCGATTTCCTCCTGTTAAACATAGCAAGAATTTTGAGCTGGTGTAGACTGTGATATTTACAATGTACTGTCTTTTAATGTTATCAGTTAATAATGTGAGTTAATAATGTCAGTTAATAATGTGAGTGTTTTTAGATGATTAGGTGCACCTCATGGTACCCGAACAATAGTACAGTCTTCCGGAATAGCAATGCACAAAATATACAGACAAAAACAGTTGAGACGTGGTTAGAGGAATATAAGGGTGAATTGAAACCTTTCATAGCCAGCTCGACTCCACTACTTGAATGCTATTGAAGATCTACGGACATGGTCATAGGAACTTTTTTTTCTTACCTAGAATTCCCTTCCCTATCACCTTCCAAAGAGACATAATTTCCTCTGAGGACACCCTATATCTTATATTTTAAGATATACATTATACACCCTATAACTTACTTTTTTTATGTTAAGTTGTTTCCTTCATTTTGATAACTTCATTCCCACCACACAATTATTTAATTACAATTTTTGCCTGTCAAATTTTAGTGATTATGTTATTTAGAAGTTATGATTATTCATATGAAGAGACCAAGAGTGATCTAAAGTAAACTATTATACCCTATGTAATGTCAATAGTAAAGAAAAATATTATACTTTATGCAAGGGCGCCCATGTTGAGGTTTCCAAAGGGGGGGGGCAAGTATAAACGACATTTCAAATGTAGTCTCAAATTTGGCGGTAATTATTCTAAAAAATGTATTGGGTCTACGATCTTCCGAAGTACAATTTCCTCTAGAGGGGGCGAGCGCCCCACCTTGCCTTCCCTGATGGGCGCCCTTGACCCTATGTAATGTCAATAGTTAGTTCCGGTCGAGAAGATCGGTGAATTCTTATTAAAGCGATAGAATGTAGTGAAGTTCTAGGTTCACATAAATTTGTACTGATCAATGCAGTAAAGTAACAGGATTAAAAAATCTAATCTGTTTTCGTCCTTTTGCTGAGATAACACATCAACAGCATACATTTGCTAAATTGGTGTACTCCTCACGGCATAATTTCAATATTTTTCTTAATCTTGAATCCAATCGTTAGTTCGGTTTTGGGTTTAAAGTGTAATATTTCTACTAAATTCAGATATTTTAAGTCAAAGGAAATAAGGAAGAGTGTTGTTGAAAATCAAGAAAATTCAATTGGTGAGTGTCAGTGGCATATTTAGGATTTGATTTCGGGGGGCGGCTATGCACAACACATGAATAAGTACTCATATTTTTCCTTTTATGTACCGACAAAGTTTAGTGAAGTTGTGCATAACAAATTTATTTCGAGGGGGGGGAGGCTTGAGTCTGATAGCCCCCTAAATACGCCACTAGTAGGTGTATAGAAATATTCATATTCAGTTGAAGTTAAAACTGGAAGAAACTACTGCAATTAGGTTATTAATTTTGTACTTACCTGCGTTAGAATAAGCAGTACTCATCAGCAAAAGTAAAATACTCAACGTTGCTGAGGAAAACATAGTTGATTTATCAAAGGTGTTTGATCGTTACTTTTCAACTCGACGTTCTGGAACAGCACTACAAAAACAACAGAAAAATAAGTATTAAAATGTGTTTAGACTAATGTTCATTTTTCGGAAGTACACTTAACCAGGTAGAAAGCAAAATTCTTTATTCAGATCTGTAAAAGTTCTGTTTGAGTTAGGAGCGGATCCGGGGGGGGGGAGATGGGGGCGATTGCCCCCCAGAAGAGGAAGCTTTCTTATGTTATATATAAAAATAAAACCCATCCCAGAGTTTGGAGCTCTTAAATGCAGTCCTAAGGAGCAGTTTTACAATCCACCGCCTCCCAGAAGTCCGTCCTGGATCCGCCCCTGGTTTGAGTTTATAGAATAATTTTGTTAACCTCAGGTGGATTTGAACTTAAAATGTAAGATCTAGCTCGACCCAAGTTTCTACTGACTTTTGATCTGATTTTGACGACTTTTCGAATGATGAAATATGCTTGGATTTCAGAGTAGAGAGTGAAATAGCTCAATGCTGCTGATTGGAGTCTTCGAGCGTGTAGAGTTACTAGAATGATGATTGTAAAAAGAAAAGGTCGTAGGTTCAAAACTACTTTGCAATAGGTGTTTTTAATTATTCTCGAAATTTCAATGTTCACGTTCCTATTCTAAGAGTTAGAATGAAATAATATCAGTAAAACTTGTTACTGATAACATTAAAAACTAGGTAAAATAAAGAAGCTTAGTACATTCGATACTTGAATTTGTTCAATAAAGAAAACACCAAATTCCTGTTGAATTGGTGTGATTGTAAGCAAGGTGAAGCTGGAGTGCAAATTGCCGGATGCGTCCTCAGAAGACATGATGACCAGCCTGCCCTCTATGGTGGCCGGTATACTGGAACCTTCAAACTAAAAATAAGGTATGGCTAAGCGGTTAGCATACGCGCCTTTGGCGTGGGAAACCCGGGTTCAATTCCCGATGGGATTCCACATTAATCAGTAGGTCCACGTCTCATATAGCCTCGCTGCTGAAAGGGACGTTAAAATCAACTCAACTAAAAATAAGGTACCTACTAGATACACACATTATATAATCCGAATATCATTCGAACTGTACGATATAGTGTACGGGATGTTCTTTAATGCGTTTCCGTTGTGTATACAAGCACCGAGAAAAATGCTTTCTGGTATAAAATGAATGCGCCAAAAAAAGGAGGTTTAAGTATTCAACATTGGAAGGTAAAAGATATTCCATAATTTTCCAGAAGGAAAGGCTGCCTGAGGAAGGTTTTGTTACGGAGCTGAAACGTAGACGTTTAACGTCCTTGTTGAATAACACTAAGGCTAAATAAGGCGGAAACCTACAGTTTAACGTAAGACTTGATCCACTTGCACGAAAAACACACCTACTAGCTACTAGAACAGCCGGAGGACAATATTTCAATAAAATAGAGCTTTCCGAAACGTCCTTATTTGATAGATATTGTTTTTCCCTTAAGAATAGAATATCTCACGTTGTATGAAATGAGATATTTTAGTTTAACGTCCCATGATTAAAGCCGTTAGTGGTTCTCAACCTAAATCCTATCAGAACCCCCATTTTATCACATCCTCTTGCCAGTGACCACCTTATAATTCCTGGTTTGTAATAAGCTTGTATGGGATTTTTAATATATCTATTGCCGAGATCTCACGATATCCATCTATTTCTATAATAGTAGAACCCATTTCTTGTGTATAGTGGATACAGTAACTTCCCTAAAAGCGAATGGATTAAAAACCAAATTTGGTCAGTACATTCATATTATAAATATCGAATCCAATCCGTCACACTGTTTCAAAATGGAAGCCGTTTGAAAATTGAAACTTCATTACTTCCTTAATTTGGGTCATATGATAAAAAAATAAAGCGATTTCTAATTTTTGTTTGAAAAAAACTTAGACACTTGTTAAAAATGCTATTGAGTATTTTAAATGACTTGATAATGTACGCCACGAAGATTGAACCGGACATTGCCGCACTAGTGAAATCACACGATGCTCAGGTATAGCATTAGCTTTCAATTTTAATTGTATTTCAATATGCAGGTTTCGTAGCATCTGTATTTTTCTGGTATTTCTATATGCAGTTCAAAATAGTTTCATATCGTACTTCTTTTATTTAAATTGGTATTTAAACAATTCTGCATCTGTTGGAAACAGGGGCGTCATTTCAGACTTCGCTTGAGGGGGGCAAGAGCACCACCGACGTAAGACTTTCACGTTTTGTACTAGTATATTAGTAGACAATAAGTATATATATTCCTAAAACTCTTGGGGGGAAGCAATTGCCCCTCCTGCCACCCCGAAATGACTCCCCTGGTTGGAAATGTTTAGTAGACCTATTTTTTGTTGTTCTTATCAGTATGTATATAAATAAAAGTACGATTATCAGAACAAAATTCAAAATAATATTTGAAAATTTTCCGGTATTACATTCTAATTATATTTATTTATTTCTTATCTTCGGGACCTCCATGAAACCCTTAGCGATGTCTGTAGGGTTCGCGATCCCCAAGTTGAGAAACCCTGCTCTAAAGGACACGATGATTAAGGCAAATAAATGATGATGGAAGAATTAGTGGAATGAGAAATCGGGAGAAAACGGGAGTACCCTGAGAAAACGCAAGGACACGATATTGTACACTACAAACTTACTTGGTTTGGGATCGAACCAGGGACTCCACGTATCAGAGGTAAACACTATATCACTGAGCCACCGTTCTCCCGACAATATCTCACAAATACACGAAGTTTTGGAAATGAACTCCACATTAAAAATAATCGAACAGATATCCTATTCTAGCGTTATCGAAAATTCTACTGTTAAGCGTAGAAAAGGGGCGAATTCTATTCATAAAATGCAAAAAGTGAGGATTTGCTTAAGTTGAAAATGTGAAATCCATCATATAAACTCTGCTTATGCAATAAGCAGTGGCGTATTTACGATTTTGTTTTGGAAGGGGGGCTTTGCTAACTTTCGGGGGAGCTTTGCCTGGAAATATGAAAATTCTTCAAGATATTTCATTTACTTTATTATAATAAGTAAGATTTCGGGATGGGAGTATTAAGCCCGGAAGCCCGCCTTAAATACGCCACTAGTTTCAGCGTGTTCGAAAAATTCCACTTCGAAACGGGGAATTGGGGCAATCTCTGTAAGATTCCAATTTCTAATTCTATATTCATAAAATCTGCAGTGTGAAAATTCGTTTAAGTTGGTCTCGGTTAAAAATAAGCAAAGTCGAATTTTAGCATACCTTTTTCAAATTACGCTCGTAAGATGGGTTAAATTGGTGCAATTTCTAAAGTATTACAATTTTAGATTTTATTAAAAAAAAATGTGAAATCTTGAACTTTTGGAAGCAATCAAATAAACTTCTGGATAAAATTGGTATTACAATAACTTAGAATAATTGTATAAGAGTCGACTTCTACTCGATTGATAAAAGTACCCGTAAGAAATCAAATAAAGATTGAATAACAAAACGGCAAAAGACGAGTGAATAAACATGAAACAAACACTAGGAGATACATCGTTTTCAGTGAGTTTTTAATTTGGTAGAAAATATACACTGAAATCAGTGGCTATAAGATGGCATAAGTGTTATCATCATTGAACTCAATGATATTAAAAAATTGTTGTTATTGCGGTTTGTGACGTCTTTACCAGTGTTACCTACCATGTGATAATTTATCGTGATATGCGATCATTTAAGCCTAAATGGTATATACGATAATGCTTTTGCGCTCTTAGGTGAATATACGATAATTTTAGAACGCAGTTTTTTTTTTTTTTTTTTTTTGCATTTTTAAATGTGCAAATAAATTGCAGATGTGCATTAAATAGGTATAAAATACACAGACACTGGGGTTTTTAACGGCTATTCCCGCTATAATAAATCAATTGCGATTTAAGAATTGGCAAATGGCAACCCTGAATCCGTTCTTTAAATTTAAGAGGCCTCATCCCGCCGAAATTAAAATACCGCTAATTTTACACTAATTATGTGATATCTTTAAATAGATAAAAGATAATCGAAATGTGGAACAAGAGCGCGCTAGACAATATTATTTTACATGAGATACCGTTATCACGACTCACTTATTTGCTTTCGATTTCGATCCATTTTGTAAAATTGGCATTTATTTTCGCGTTTCTAAACAGCTGAAAACGGAAAGCCACTAGGTGACTTGTGATAACGGTAGCTCACGCAAAATAATATTGTCTAGGGCGCTCTTGTTCCACATTTTGATTATCTTTTATCTATTTGAAGATATCACATAATTACTGCAAAATTAGCGATCTTTTAATTTCGCCGGGATGAAGCCTCTTAATTATGTTGATAAGGGGGTGAAAATATTTTTGTTGTTTAGAGTACTGTTAATAAGAGTTAGCAAAATGATTAGAACAGTGATGCGGATTTGAAGTTTAAAATTGAAGATTAATAGATAAGTTTATTATATATTATCGCTATTATTAGTAGTATTATATTTGTTTCTAAGATTATTATGTGCATAACGACTATGCGATAATATTTTGCAATATATGATACTTTTAAAGACAATATAGATAATTTTGTTCTCTGCGGTTGGCAACTCTGACCTTAAGTAAGACCACTGCTTTGAGGTCCCGGAAAACAATTTGACTCAGTCTTCAAGTACTGAAAGATTATTAAAAGCAAAGTAAATTTGCATCAACAAGTATACTGAATTGTACCATATGGGGCGGAAAACATGGACATTACGCAAAAGTGATTAAAAACGACTGGAAGGTTTCGAAATGTGGGTGTGAAGAAGAATGGAAAGAATTGGTTGGGTCGAGTGGAAAAATGAATGAGAGGGTGTTGGAAACGATGAGGGAGAAAAGATATTATTGAGAAAAGGAAGAGAAACTGGTTGAGACATTGCCTAAGAAGAACTGTATCATAAGGAACGTGCTAGAGGGTATGGTGGCAGGAAAGAGAGGGAGGGGGCGAAGAAGGCTACAATTAATGGACTATATAAAAACAGAAAGATCATACGTGAAGACGAAGAGGTTATCGGAGGACCGTGAAACATAGAAGCTCCTCAGCTGTGGCAAGTGACCTGCCATTAAGGGCAAATTACTTATAATGATAATGATGATGATGAATATACTGAAATCAAACAAAGTTTCTATATCTATCTTTGAAGTGTTTTGTATAATTAGCCAGCAATGTGTTTCCAACAGAATCGCTACCAAATTGTAATAATCTATAGGCCTACTTGTCATATACAGGGTTAGCACAAATGATTTATTCATTTTGAAAAGGCTATATTTTCAAAAGTATTATACGTATACAATGAAAGATATATAAAAATAACCACAAACTCACCAAGTTTGTATTGTGTGACAGCACGAGTCCACTATTTTTAGGGATGCTTACGAGACAAGATTTGAGACTGTCTCGTCTCGAAAATGTGCTGTAAAAGTGATGTCTCGATTTGAAAAATATATTTTCTTCTATTGGAAGAGCCGTGTCTCGACTCGCGTTTTGTCAGGAAAATTCTGTCTCGACTCGTCTCGTGTGCATCCCTAATTATCTTTCCGATCGGGTGTGGCAGTGTGGCAGTACGAGGTTAGTATCTATCGAAAATTGAGGGAAAGCAAGAAAAAAAGTTTTTGTGTGCTTGAATATACCAGATGTTCGTCTGTTATCGCTGTGCAACGCGCTTCCAGAAGAGAGTATGAAAAAGAACCGCTATATAAGCAAAGCATTTTGGGGTGGTATCGGCAATTCAAGGACACTGGTTGCTTGTGTAATGGGAAAAACATCTGGCCTCCAAGATCTCCTGATTTAACGCCCTGCGACCTCTTCCCGTAGGGGTACATTAAAGACCTTGTTTACGTATTCCCACTACCGCAATCCTTAGTCGAGCTCGAAGCTCGCCCAATGCTGCAGTGCAGACAATTGACAGGACTATGCTGCAAAATATATGGAATAAGCTCGAATATCGTCTGGACGTATGTCATGTCACCGAAGGGGCACATATAGTACTGAACATTTGTAGAGGGTGTATAAGTTTGGTGAGTTTGTGATTCTTTCCATATGTCTTTCATGTGTATAGGTGTAATACTTTTGAAAATATGGCCTTTTCAAAATGAATTAATCATTTATGCTAGCCCTGTATTATACCTATGGGAAATTCCATTACTGTATTTGTGGAAGTTTATTAAATCATTGCTAAAACATATATGAATGCATTCGTATATTCAATAAATTATAAATACTCTACATCTTAAAAAAGAAAGGTAACTAACTACTTCGTTAATTGTCAGCATACTGTAGATACTTTTTTTCTGCTGCAATAAGATTCCAAGACTTGACTCAACCAAGTGCTCGTTAGTTCCTTTCTGGTGTTGGAGCTCCTCCGTGGCTAAGCGGTTAGAGTACGCGCCTTTGGCGTGGGAGGCCCGGGTTCGATTCCGGGCGGGAGCTCATGTGGTTCGGATTCCACGTTAATCAGTAGGTCCACGTCTCATATAGCCTCGCTGCTGAAAGGGACGCTAAACTAAAATCAACTCAACCTTTCTGGTCTTACATTTATGCGTCACTGTCCAGTTGGCCAACAGTGTTGAATAATCTCAACGGAAGCAAGAATTTGAAGAACAGTCTGAAGTTTTTTTTTATGATATCTAGAAATAATCACAGATAAGATAAGCTGTTTTGTATCAGGTAAATGTTAAGTGCTTCAAACTAAGATCACATCAACTGAAGTTGCCGTGAAATACTAGCATGGCTTATTAAATCAGGGCATAATTAAAATTTTTGAGCTGAAGTGAAATTATATTTAAATTAGGGAATTCAGGTTCGGCAGAGACTCAGTGGTAGAATGCTCATTTCTGAGTCCCTGGTTCGATCCCACAAGTGTCAAGTGGACTTTACGGTGGCCATATATCGTTGAGTTGAGTTGATTTGAGTTTAGCGTCCCTTTCAGCAGCGAGGCTATATGAGACGTGGACCTACTGATTAACGTGGAATCCGAACCACATGAGCTCCCGCCGGGAATTGAACCCGGGTCTCCCACGCCAAAGGCGCGTACGCTAACCGGGCCATATATCGTGTACGTGCGGGTTTTCTGGGGGTTCTCCTGTTTCCTCCCACTTGGGTTATTGCACCATTTCGTTTAATATCATTACCGTCTTCCTTAGCCTCCGAATACAATCATGGGATGTTAAACCATGTAAGAAAATAGTAGTTGTTTGAATGCTGTTAATAACCAGTAAGCAGCAACTGCCACTCATCTCAATCTTATTTCTCATTTTATGTTTAAAAACTGCAAAACTATTAATTTGTTTTCTTTGTTACTGAATTGCAACATTGTTATGATTATTACCTTACTTTTATGATGATAGGGAAAAGCAGCGCCCCCCCCCGGACCTCTGAGAGTGTCCCTCCGGAAGAGAGCAAAATAATACATCTGTAATGCAACAATATATAGAATAGTACCGTGTGAAAATAATATGTGGCTCTCCGAATACTAAATGTGTCCCCCGGAACATTTTTCCTGAAAGAAACACGGGGGAAAAGAAGCAGCTATTGCGAAATACCGGTAAAAGTAAGGTTTATTCGCAATAAAGATATAGAAATGACACTTACTGGCTCATATTCATTAGGCATCAATTACTAACTCTCATTGCTAATTTTTAATACGTAACATGTTTTCTTTGTTTGTAAAAACTGATTATTATTAGCCCATGAGTGTGTTTTTCTTTCTTTTAAATCTGACTGAGACCATTAATAGACCAAAGATGTATTTTTACCTAAAACAGTGGCGTCGCCTCATGCAGTTCACAAGAGCACGTGAACTACCTAACATTGTGCTTGGCTCATTGTCTCTTAATATGTTTAATAATATGCAGAATATTATATTATGGTATCATTGCTTTTATTTTATTTTCTGTAACACTGCAGTCACCTCTTGCTTTCCCCCTTGCGTATATGCATCCCATCATCAGACTACGTTCACAACAGCACTGCAAGCGTGATGGGCTTCTCTGTGTGAAGTACATAAGCGAAAGTGGGGGTAGCGGAGCCGAAGACCTGGGGTTTCCCGACGTTCAAAAACAAGATTTGTACGTGAAACATTGGTTGTTTTAATTAATTTCCGTGAATTAATATGACAAAGAATATAGTAGTAATAAAATAAAGAATATAGTAGTAGAGAACTGATTCTTTCGGTCAGTTATCTGCATTTCTTTTTGTCTCAATTTCTTATAATAAAAATAAACTAATGGAACAAACAAAATTATGGCTTTCGGAGGTAGTACGGAAGGGAATAGGAAGTTTAGAACATTTCCCAGAGACTCTTAAGTTAACGCAGAATAAAATTGCATTTCAACTTGTTTTGAAATCTTTTTATTTATCTAACGGCTGTGAACTACAGAAAAATTGTGTCACGAGACGCCACTGACCTAAACAACAGCCGAATGACAGTCACTTATTTGACAGTTAGAAAAATATGCAGATTAGAAAATAAACAAAGTACTTGCCGGTATTTGGTATTTTATTGTCAAATACTAGAACATTTACTTTATGTAATTAGTAGCGTTAATATTTTTAAATGGACAATTTTTAGTTTTATTTTAGAGCCCAAGTGTAAAATGGACTTCCAGGTTGTCCAGGTAGGAGAACAGATAATTTTCCATCATTTTATATTCTTTTCGGGTTTTTTATTTCATTAACTCATCTTTAATCCCATTTCCTTTCCTTTTATTACTACTTTGTTAAAATTTTATTTCAAATTTCCTAGTCATCATGGATTGGGTATACTGTTTGTTGTGCAAGAACTTTGACAAGACCAAGCAGATCGTGATTTTCCTGGATCCAAACAACGCAGGTACAATTTGCAAGGCACCAACTTCTTCAATTCGAAAATATATGTGTTTGTAGGCAAAACTATTCTGTATCTATAGTCAAAAGTGTGTGGCGGCTGTCTTTAAAAACTTGAAACAGCAATGCTTAGAAAGAGAAGAGTGTATTATGTCTATTCTTGTAATGCAACAATTAATTGTTTTGCCGGAAAGGTTGTTGAAGATAGTCTTCAAAACAATCCAAACATTAAAAAAAAAAAAAAAAAAAAAAAAAAAAACCAACACCCAAAGAAACAAATTTTCATTTACATAGTTTCTGTTCTTATCTGAATGAATACGTAGTTCGCGCCTCTAGTATTTCCATCAATAGAAGCTAAAGTTTCTTTCTCCATCAATATTTCGCCTATCTAAAATCTCGCTTGGCCGAAGCTTTCCTACACAAAATCGCGATGGACAAACTCTCACCTGGCCCAAACTTCACGGACCAAATCTCGCTGGGCCAAAACTCACAGACCAAAATCATGTACGGACAAAACCTTGTCATAACAGTATAGTCATGTAAGAGTTGCTGAGGTAAAAACAACATAATTTTTTGCTCCCGGGAGCAAAACCATCGCAAAAATGTGGTTGGAAGAAACACTGAATCCAGTTAGCTCGTTCACCTGACAATAACGGGTCAATATCGAAATTTGTTGAGTAATTATGTAAAGAGAGGTATCTCCAAAATTGTGGAAATTGAGTTATCTTACTACCAAAATATATATATATATATATATATATATATATATATATATATATATATATATATATATATATATATATATATATATATATATATATATATATATATATATATATATATATTCTTTTGCACAGAGTAAAAAATGAAATGAAATCTTTAGTTTTACGCCCCACGTTTATGCCAGTTAGGCTAAAGGAGACGGTGATTATGAGAAATGAATAACGTGGGAGGAAACGGGAGAACCCCGATAAAACCCACAAGCACGGTGTTTGTCCACCGCAAAGTTCACACGGCGCAAGCTGGGATCAAACCAGGGACCCCAAGCATCGGAGATGAACGCTCTACCACTGAGCCACCGCGCCCCCTCTGCACAGAGTAGTATCGCATGTTGTCTCCGATTCCGACGGAATCTAACTCTGTATATCGAGGGGATTTCGTGGATTTTAGTATGTAAAGAGATATTTGTCCCTTCAAACCTAACGCATATTGTGAATTACCTCTGCACTACCGCGACTTGATATGTCTCAATTAGCACGGTCAACTGACAGCGATCTCAAACAACAACACTTACCAGTGCAATAACCTATAATAAATGTCTTTTTAGGTTCTAAATTTAATCATTTATGACTGCGATGAAAGCCAAGCCGACTGTTTTATGTGACATGAAGGTATGGCTGGAAGGAATGCCAATAAGATTGGGTGACGCTTATAAAAGTACCTAATAAGACTATATCCATTTACAAAATCTGCTATAGTGTTCTCTGACATATATATATATATATATATATATATATATATATATATATATATATATATATATATATATATATATATGTATGTATCAGAGCAGCAATCAGCCACACATAGAACGTGATGCTGCTCATAGTGAAATTGAAAAGATGAAAGATAAATCCACAGAACCAATTAAATACTTACCCGTATAGTCACAGATGGTACATCAGACAAGGAAAAGGAAACCTTTTCTTATAACCCATATGCAGAGAATTTAAATAAAAATCTCTTCTGATAAGTCCTCTACAACTTCTAATGAAGAATTAAAGTGAGAATAAAGGAAACTGGAGAGACATGCAATCAAGGGCGCCCATACTGTGGTTTCCAAGGGGGGTAAGTAGGGCTATAAGCAACGTTTCAAATATAGTTCCAAATTTTGCTATAACTAATGTAAAAATTCTATTGGGTTTTAGATATTTTGAAGTATAATTTCCTCTAGGGGGCATCGCCCCACCTTGTCCCCCTTGATGGGCGCCCATACCTGCAATGGTGTCATTATGGGAATAAAATCCCAGAGACAATGTTGTTTTACAAGATTGATCTTGAAAATGGTCCGAAGTTTGAAGCCGTTAGTTTTATCAGAAGAGGAAAGCCGAACCCATCATTAAGAGTCTTCATCCCGGCGAAATTAAAATACCGCTAATTTTACAGTAATTATGTGATATCTTCAAACAGATAAAAGATAATTGAAATATGGAACAAGAGCGCCCTAGACAATATTATTTTGCTTGAGGTACCGTTATCACAAGTCACCTAGTGGCTTTCCGTTTTCAGCTGTTTAGAAACGCGAAAATAAATGCCGATTTTCAAAATGGCTCGAAATCGAAAGCAGATAAGTGAGTCGTGATAACGGTTGCTCATGTAAAATGATATTGTCTAGGGCGTTCTTGTTCCACATTTCGATTATATTTTATCTATTTGAAGATATCACATAATTAATGTAAAATTAGCGGTATTTTAATTTCACCGGGATGAAGACTCTTAAGGCCACCTCAGAGCTACAACATAGCTTCCCAACTTTTGAAGAGACGAAAAAAAAATCAATATATTTGCTTTCTTAAATCTATCCCATGTATCACACGGTTTACGACGAACTCAAAACCAGAAACGATATAAACAATGTCCTACCTTATACAGATGAAGAGAGTAGTTGTGATTAAGGATGAACTCGTAATTTTAGGCTGTACTATAGTGACTGCAAACACTCATGAAACTGCTTTGACTCATGTGTGATGCATCGGAAGAATTCGATACGATTCGTGGAGCTGCCTTCCGAACGCACACTTCAGAAAACAAAAGAAGTGCACCAACAGTGTTGCCAAACTTATGAGATGGGAAACGAGCGACAAAAAAAGAAAAAAAAGAGACTTAAGGAACTTTGACACGAACACTAATAATTATTCCAAGTAAAGAGTTACAATGACAATAGCAAAAATATATAATAATAATAATAATAATAATAATAATAATAATAATAATAATAATAATAATAATAATAATAATAATAATAATAATAATAATAATAATAATAATAATAATAATAATAATAATAATAATAATAATAATAATAATAAAACACAACTTAGCGATAATCAGACAACACTGTACCATCACGAGATGTTCTCCGTAAAGCACGACAAACGAGACTGACAAAATTTCATGGGTGAAAGTTGGCAACCGCGACATACCCTCGCGTTCTATTGGATGCTGAAATTGATAGATTTAGATCAAGCTTCACGACTCCTTGGGATCATTACAGTGTTGGCAACAATGGAGAAGCAACATATAATCAGAAAATTATTGTTGGTAGCTATTTCATTGGTTATTCGTATAACTTACATATTTGCTAACTGGTGTGTACTTTGTTTATTTTCTCTTTACAATAGCAGATTGCGTTCATGTTTCTCATAGTGGAAAATAATTATACTCGTAATTTTTCATTATACAATTAAAAAGTTTAATACATAAAGCGATGTATCATGTAACGAGTTTATATATAACGGGGTATGCGACAAGACGATTACTTTTTTTCATTTTCTAAAAGAAACAAAGACCAATAATCAGGTAAATATTTTTGTGCAATAGATGATGTTTCAAAATAAATATATCGGGTATTTAAGGCGTTGTAGTATTTATTACAATCAACTTACAATTACAAATAACACATCAAAGGAAAGGGCAACTCGAACAGTTTTGTATGTATGCATGCACATGGGGATTCATAAAGGATAATCTGTATGTGCCTCCGTTACCAGCTGACCTACAAGAGTGCCGATCCTGAGGGGCCAGGCCCCCCCCAAAGCTCATGTGGGCTCCCTCATTGTATTCGTGAATATACAATATTTGACATAATTTGAAATCTTTGAAATGAAATCTTTAAGTTTAACGTCCCACGGTTATGCCGGTTAGGCTAAAGGAGACGGTGATAATGAGAAATGAGTGAAATAGTGGAATGAAGAAAGTGGGAGGAAACGGGAGAGCGGTGTTTGTCCACCGCAAAGTCCACACGGCGCGAGCTGGGATCGAACCAGGGACCCCAAGCACTGGAGGTGAACGCTCTACCACTGAGCCACCGCGCCCCCTTGACATAATTTGAATGCGATTTGTCTTAAGATCCTCATATATATATGCCGTCTGCATCTGAATTCCTTCCCCCCAAATTTACAGAGAAATCGGCGCCCTTGCTAACCTACGCGACTTAACCCATTACACTTCTGGTTTCTTTTATTATTCATGATAACTGTCGAAGCACCTATCATGCAATGAACTTCACATCTTTCACCGTGTTGCTGCTACAAATTTTCAAACGACGGAGCTTTTGACGTGTAATGTTCAGATGTCCCATGTCGTGAAGTCGAGTTGAGTACCCATTTTTATCAAGATCTCTTGATGAAACTGCAGATTTTGGCGCTGTTCTGTATTTCTGCAGAACATCCTTAGTGCACGCACGCCTGAAACCTAGAGCATCCAGATTTATTTCTCCGTAAATTCGGCTGTGTTGACGCGTTATTCATTGCAACATTGAATAGCAAAACAGAATAGGCTCGTACCATTGTTTCTTCTAATTTCTATACGAAGGTTTGATATGTTCTGGTCCATCAAGTCTACACACCCCATGTTGGGGTTATACTTGTGAAAGGCATGGTGTTGTTGCACTGTGATTCTTTGTTTATATTGCAACGAGTATTTACTCACTTTGTGTAAATGTTTCACGCCCGTATGATTTGACGTAGTACTCATTACACCATTATCTTTCCAAGTAACCATAATAAGCCTTGCACATTTGTCAACCATGGACTCAAATTCACCTCTTCTAGGCTTCTTTATTTCTTTTTGTGTGGGAATTGGACAACATCCTGTACGATTGACCCTAACAGTCCCTAACGATTGACTCTTTCATTCATGTCACGATATGTTAGACCATCTAATAATCTACCATTAGCAAAATAAATAAATAAAATTAAAAATAAAAATAAAAAATAAAAAAAATAAAAATAAAATCCGAAAAGGAACCTTACTCCAGGAAATTCACATTGAGGATATACACAAACTTTAAGAGTTTCTTTTTTTAACGGTAATAAACATTATTTGAACGGGGGCAATGGTTAAACTCAGACAAGTATGCAGGAATTTATCCTTGGAAGGTTCCAAAATTTTGAAAGATTCTATATCAAGATGTTAAATTATGTATAAAACATACAAAATTCTCCCTCAAATTAGACGAAATGTCCAAAAAAAAAAAAAAAAATTGTCCACAATTTTGACAGAGACCAGACTCCAAAACCCTCCCTCCTTGTGTACGTTCCTAAACTAATTTATATCACAATTTATGGCAGATAATGAAAAGATATGAAATCCAACATTCTCAATTCGGAATCAATGCAGGTCATGCCCCAGCGGGTCGTTAACGACCCACTGCAAAAATAATTTTCAATTTTGGAAAACTTATAAGGATAGGCTATAAGAATTGCTGTTATGCCAGTATTAACGTTTCATGTTTTGTGATTATAGACGAACCATTGAATGTAACATATGATTTATGATGAGAATAAAACTTACATTGAAACATTTTCATATGCTCTGTAAAATGACAGTTTGCAGACTTAGGCTTCCTGTGAATCAAATCACCCAACTAAAAAAAAAAAAAAAAAAAAAAAAAAAAAAGGTCTATTTTTAATAACAGTCGGGTGTCATTTCAGTTTTGCAAACCCTGAAACATGAAATATCGTAAATAGTTCTTGGGACGATAACGACCCACCTGGGCATAAATGGGTTATTAACCCATTTATGCCCAGAACTTTTTTTGTCACAAATTTTCAAAACATTGTCATAAATTTTTTCATTTAACAGTAATAAACACGAAATTTCTTATTTTTCCGCTTATCAAAATTTGAGAGGCGGGAAATCGCATGGCTCGTTAACGACCCGCTGGGCACTAGCTGCATAAAATAATTTAAATTTCCAAATAAAATAGTACACGTGAATATGATGTTGTTCCGTTAGTATACATAAGGTTGACTTTCGATACTAAAATGTGGTTGTTACAAAGTGAAATTTATATTATCTACTAAACCAAAACAATAAAATTGTTTAACATAGTGATATAATTACCATAAAACACAACAATACATATGCTTTCATTTTAAGAAGAGAATTGAAGCAGTTGTTCCAACCATTACTCCAACACACTGATTAAGGTTTGGGAAGAAATCGCCTATCGACTCGATGTGTGCCGTGTGGCGAATGGTGCTCACATTGAACAATTGTAGCAAAAACTGTTTGAGTTACTCTTTTATTTGATGTATTGTTTATAATTGTCCGTTAAATGTAATAAATACTGCAAAGCCTTAAAACTGGATGTTTATTTTGAAACACTCTGTATTGTTATAGTGATGCCAAAATGTCTTAAGCCGTGGCAAAAATGTGAACTTAAAGCTCGCATTCGCTACATACCCACGCGTTGAGCCAATAGACCCTAAGGGTTTAGCTGTTGCTAAGCGAGAGAGCCTTAGCGAAAGGGAGTGGAATTCCTTCAGCCGATAGCAGCGCTTGGAATGGAAGACGAGGTATCAAGTCAATACGGTATATCCATAAAAACTTTATAATATAGCAGCATAATGTAGTCATTGAAAAAAGAAACATGTTTATTTTAACTGTACGATCTTACAGAGACGAGCAAACTTTAAATGTCTTTTATTTCAAAACAAGTTTTTGGAATTACCTCATTTAACCCAGTTATGCGTGAAAAGAAAATTCTACTATAAATTGTTTTAATCTTTTTTATTTTAGCTCATATTACTGCCTTATTACGACAAAAGGCAGAAAAGATAATCCCCCACTTCCAGTTTCACCGGGAGGGGGTGTCCTTTAAAAAGGACAGTAGACACTTGCACGTATAAAAATAAAATAATTTTGAATGCTAAACTTTTGTCAACTATTTGGATATGTTATCTACAAAAACAGGAAGACTGCAAGTAAAGTAACGAAGAACGCAGCTATATTTGCAGTTGCTATTCATATATTTATTCATTACATATCTTTCTTTTACATAGACCTTACTCTAGAAAAAATTACATATTATTCTTCAAAATACACACTTTTAGTACTATCGAAATGCGTAGTTTTCAGTCGTATCCTTTTCCTTGCACTTCTATTTTCATTTCGGCGTGTGGTACACATCAAAACGTCCACCAACGAGTAAGGTTACATCAAACTTTACGCACTTTTTTCACACTTTCTTGTGGCACACGCGGCACCTTGTTTGCTTTCCCTGAGACACCAGCTTATGATCCAACCGATCAAATCGCGAGTCTGCATTTTCAAGACTGGAGTGTGCGAGAGTTTACATTTCCCTCTGGATTTATTGAATTCCAGAAGTGCCGGTGCAACTCTTCTCCGAAATGTCAGTTGATGAAATTTCCTCCCCTTTGTCTATGTAACTGCCATGAGTTTTGTGTTGCAGCGTCCAGTAGGAAAGTAACCAATGGGAAGTACAATTTTTTCCCTCGAATTGTAGTGCGATACACACTGATACTTGATCGGAACCATCAACGCCCCCTATTCCTGTGTTGTACACGTACAGTATATGTTATGAGGCTATTGGATTGTAACATTCGCCTTCTCCCTTTGAGAAAATCTGGAAGCAGTATTCATGGGAGTTGCTAGTATGGCATTTGAAGCCACAGCTACAATGTTGTTGTCATAGATAAATTTGTGCATGATGTGAGGAATATGATTAGTAATATTTTGTGCCTTTTACACCATAAAATAAAATTTGATTATTCAACATCTAAATTAAAATTTCTTAGGAAAAAGTTAGTTAGCGGTAGAATAATGCTGATAAACAGTTAATTATGTTGTGAGGAGTATAATTGAATAATGTTTGGCCTTGTACTTCAAAATATGATCCTGACTGCTGAAGAGAACACTAATCCACTTATTTTAATAAAATATTTCATATTGCACATTATGCAGTTAAATGTTATGTAAATATAGTAGCAGAAATGAAAATTGTATAAAAACAACACGAAGCACAATACATTTGATTTTCGTAATTTTTTGACTCTTATGTTCCTACTGTCCATTTTAAAGGACGCTGAGAATTCAAATTGAATTACAAAAACGTTAAAAGCAAAATTAAATAAATATCATTACGGACATTATATCTCATCTTTATTTAAGCACTACGAATCGTACCGAATTGTTCCGATGCATGACACGTGGAGAAAAATATTTTTATGATTCGTGTAGAGCCCAGGCTTGACGAATCGTCACGGTCACTATAGTTCAAACATTTCTCTTGTTGTCCAACAAAGAATAAGGAAGATATTGCAGATTCACAAAGAAATGAAAGATTCTGCGTTCAGAAACACTACAAAAGATGTGAAGCTTCAGACGTGGAACTCGTTTTTCGATGTTGCCAATAACCTTGGAGACATGTCAAACATAACTGATATGAACAGATTGTTAAAATCATACTCCAAAAGAAATGCATGCACTAGAATGTCATATGAGCTTTCTCCTTCGTTCTTATCTTGACTATTATATTTTCCATAAAATTGAGTTGTACTAGGCAAGGAATGTAAAGAGAGCTTCCATCAAGACAGTAAAGAGATAAGAACAAGGCGTCAGGGTTGACTGGACGTTGTCTCGATTGTAAATTACTGCTTGTGTTTAGTGTGAGATAACCCGCGTGAGGATTACAAACGAAAGCCGACACAGGGCACGTTTCAACTAAACAATAGCGCAGATAATTTGTTTCTGGCGCGCTTCAAACAACTTCAAGCTTCACGCAACACATAGCATAACTTCTTGGGACGTTTCATACTTGTTTTCATTACCTTTGGTTATTGGTAATCAGTGACATACATATTTTATATTGTCATTGGTATAGCATATTTTATAATTATTACAAGTCAGTAGGTCGTTAAATATTTCATCTACACGTTGTAGAAAATCCTTACGTGATACGGAAAAGCGGTCTATTTTTCTGTTTTACTTTATGTTGTAAAACAAAAGTTTCAATTCCCAGGCCACTGTGTGGTTTCCCTCACCCTCTTTCTCATTTCTCTTTCACCACATATTCTATCATGTCTCTCAGAGAACAATTTACTGCCAAATATTGTTTTAGGTAGCCTTCACATTAGGATCCTGTGAGCCGCTCGTGTGAGCTGCTGCTGTTAGCTTTACATTGTCTTAAATGTACGCCTTCACACATGCACTTAAGTGCAAGTGAGCCACGGCTCTGAGCTGCTATGAAGATCACCCCCGCCAGTAGATGGTTCGAGCGGGCTGCTGGCGGGGAATTATAAATAAAATGTAGTCTTATGACAGCCCTTCATACGTGAACGCAAACTCAGTTACAATGGGGAAAAATGTTGAAAATTTTCTTATTTTCGTGTTACTTTGATCAATTGCACACTTTATACTATTATACAGTTCGTCAAACAAAGATAGACTTTCTGAAGTAATTGATTTAAAAAAAAAATCTCTTAGTTTAGAAAAGAGACTGTAAAATGAACATTCTTCCAGTCTTGATCGATTTATAGGATGAATCGACATTATTCTATATCTTATTTTCCTTTTTTTCTTGCGATTTATGGCCAAGATTAAAACTGCAGTTTCTTCTGGTTCTAGCATGGCTGCCATTTTGGTATTACGATCTTTAGAGCTGTTCAAAAGTATTCAATATCTTCACATGACAGGTTCATATGAGCGTCTCACAAGATTCTAGTGTGAAGGCAGCTTTAACCAGTTTCGTTTCCTCTTTTTAGTTAGCTCTCGTAAGTTTCTTTTCTTTCTATCACATTTTCTTATCACTTCATAATAGTTACATGTAGTTCTCAACACTTCTCTTTTCTACTATTCTCAGATTTCATTTCTCTTTTGTAATTCATGCTTCCGTTTGAAATGCTTACATTCTTTTTTGGTCTATTTTCTAAACATTAATTTTTCTGATTCATTTCTACACACGACAGTTTATTGTGTAATTTCTTATCCAACTGCCCACTAAATGTTCATTTTACTTCCTTATAAAGGTTTCTTTGGTTAATTCTATCCGCATCTTTTATTTTCAATTGTGTTAAATTCAATCCCTTTCAGCACAGGGAGAGGTATTGAGAACCCTAGTCTTCAAATTTAATCATTTTCAGAAATTTGGGGAAACAGAGTGTAGCTATATTCTACAATGTTTTTAATCTCTTTTCTGTTATGTATTTGTGTGTCACAAGCAGTGATGAAAATTATCCAGAAAATTTTCCGATTCATAAAAACATACTAAACTTATGCCTACATAGTTGTTTAGCCGTGATGTGAGGTGGAAAATTTTCTTCTATATTTTTCCGGAAAATTTTCCGTTCTTAGCAAATATCAGTGATCAAGTAACAATCCCTCAGTATTCAAAAAATTGATTTAATTCATGTATAGAAATGTTAAAAAGTGAAAGATCGTTTAAAGAATCTGTAAATTTTCATGGCTCAGACAATTTTCAGTACTATGTAGGAACAAGTGAAACAATTTTTCATGAATCGAAGTATTTTCTGTCTTGTATGGAAAAATTGAAGAACTTTTTATGAGTCGGAAAATTTTCATCATTTTGAAGCAAAAAGTAAAACAACTGTTTGTGAATCGGAAAGTTTTATTGCTCTGTAGAAGCAAGTGAAAAGACTTTTCATGAATAGGAAAATTTTCATCACAATGTAGAAACAAGTGAAAAAACTTTTCGTAATCCGGACAATTTATGACATTATGTATAGTGATGTTTGGTGCAAAATTTTCCACTATAACTTCACATTCAGCCATAAAATTCAATTCCTGCAGAGGGAAGTTAGACAGCAACAAATTATCATTTTTAGAACTAGCTTTCGGAAACCAGAAAATTTTCTAATATTTCAAGTTGGGAAGTAAAAATATACAGTGTTTCTCTCTCTCTCTCTCTCTCTCTCTCTCTCTCTGTGTGTATGTGTGTGTGTGTGTGTAAAGTGCAGGGAACATACATCGAGTTCGTAGGGAACAAATATCCCATTGCAATATTTAAAATGTAACAAGAAATTGAAAGGAAATCTTTGTGAATTTATCAATTTCAGAAACAGAAAATTCCACTATTTGTTCACGTGTAGGACTGCCTATGTAATGAAATAACTACATAGAAGTTCATTATGAAGATTTTCTTGTAACAGAAAATAAAAAAAAATATTATATATAAGAAATATGTTTTTTATTTTCTAATTAAAATGAAATTACTTGCTTTTAGAACGCAGCCCTAATAATGATGCTTTTTATGTTTCTTTTATTATTTTATTGGAAGAACAACTACAAAATCAGCTTCCTTATTAGTTATATTTCACTTTCTCTTCTGAATGAATATATGAATAAATAAGTGTTTATTTCCAGAAAATTATCAGTATTTGCTTTCATGAGTTACTTAAACTCGAATTTTGGATAGTCAAAAATTTACAGTAGGCACTCTATATTATCTCTACTTATTTATAAATGTTGCAGTATGCAAATCTATAAAAGTAGTAAAGTTATGAGAAAACCGTCTTATGCGTAATAAACTGACGAAATCTACTATTGTAAGATCAAAGGTGGATTCTGAGGGAAGAACGCATTGAAGTTTTTGAAAAATTCTTAAATGAAGAACCGTTAGATTTTCACTTCATGAAACTTTTAAAGACAATATTTATTACCAATACATTTTACGGCTAAACAACGATGTAGGAATAAGTGGAGTATGTTTTTATGAATCGGAAAATTTTCCGTTTCAAAATTTTCCGGAAAATTTTCATCACTGTGCAGGACGGACAATTTGTCGATTTATGAAAAATTGTTTCACTTGTTCCTACATAGTACTGAAAATAGTCTGAGTAATGAAAATTTTCAGATTCTTTAAACGATCTTTCACTTTTTAACATTTCTATACATGAATTAAATCAATTTTATGAATACTGAGGAATTGTTATTTAATCACTGATATTTGTTAGGAACGGAAAATTTTCCGGAAAAATATAGAAGAAAATTTTCCACCTCATATCACGGCTAAACAACGATGTAGGAATAAATGGAGTATGTTTTTATGAATCGGAAAATTTTCCAGAAAATTTTCATCAGTGATGTGCAGTGAAATATAATGGAAAATTTTCCACCTAACATCACTATACATAATATCAGAAATTGTCAGGCTTACGAAAAGTTTTTTTCCACTTGTTTCTACATCGTGATAAAAATTTTCCGATCTATGAACATTCCTTTCACTTGTTTCTACAGAGCAATAAAACTTTCCGATTCACAAAAAGTTGTTTTACTTTTTGCTTCAAAATGATGAAAATTTTCTGAATCATAAAAATTTCTTCAATTTTTCCATATAACACAGAAAATATTTCGATTCATGAAAAATTGTTTCACTTGTTCCTACATAGTACTGAAAATTGTCTGAGCCATGAAAATTTTCAGATTCTTTAAACGATCTTTCAATTTTTAACATTTCTATACATGAATTCAACAAATTTTATGATTGCTGAGGAATTGATACTTGATTACTGATATTTTTTAGAACGGAAAATTTTCCGGAAAAATATCTCGGAAAATTTTCCACCTCACATCACTAGTTACAAGAATATGTCTGGAAATGTATATCAATGTAGACACACGTCGGTTACATTATTGTAAATAAATTGTATAATCTGTTTGTAAACAACTATACAACCGTCGGACAGAATGTTGAAAGATATTTGCTTTTGGTGTGATGTCAAAATGGATGATGTCAGGGATATTTTGGTTGATCAACATTTTATCAAAGAATCATGGGAGCACGTGTAACATTTCAACCAGATTATGGAAACTGTATTACAGCAAATCAGCACTTTCCATTAGTATATAAGTCTCAGGTTACTTTCTGAAGGGGGAGTGAAATTGGTAGTGTGAAATAGAGGATCAGAGATCTCAGCAGTAATAAAACGAGAACTTCATTTAATGACTAGTAGAGTTAACGTGGTAAAAAAATGTCTGAGATTAATACTCTGGAAAAAAGCTGAAGCTGAGTACCTTGTTTTCATCACCAGGTGATTCTACACGGCGTGAAGCCATGTAGCTATCAACCATAAACCTCTCTACATCCGTTTAAGAGTGACACACACACATTCAAATTAATATCTTTTAGACAGACTACACAACAACATGATACGCACTAAAACTATTATGAATACACTTTTACAAATTCGATGACTTATTTTTCATTTTTTTAATCACGGTTTTGTTTGGCCGTTAAACAAACAGTGGTGGACATCCCCAAATCATCAACACCTGTCGCTTGCACATCATAGGTGCGTTACAAGGTGCTGTTAGTTCCAAATACTAACAGGTAGAATCTGGTATACATATGAGTCTCAAAGAGTTGCATCCTACTCAATTTTGATAAACGATAACCCAGCTTCACAGTACGGACGTTGGAAAGACATTAGGGAAGTTACTTTTGAGTAAACATAAGTAATTTTCTATAATTACTGATTATTAGGATTAAGATTTTATTGTAAAATAAATTTCTAGAAAATACAAAATAAAAAGTGAATTTTGTGCACTAAAATATTTTAAAATAACCTAAAACTCTTTTTTAAAAAAAATTCTCTAAAAGAAAGTGTAACTGAAAGTGTGAAAAACACATTCTTTGTAACACTGTTGTGATTTTGTTTTCAGAAATATAGAAATTATGGCTAAGATCGATTCAGTATTCTTTTGTATTACTACTCTGAATCAGGGAAGGGATTAGAAGTGTATTTTCTAAAAGAAATTCAAAAAAATTTCATATTGTCAAGTTTACTCAAAGAGATGTCAGTACAAATAAATACGTATGCATAATACAAATCTTCGAAAAACAGAATGAGTTGGTGTAACACACTACCCAAGGAATTATTGTGTTTTTTGTTGTTCGCATGTTCCATACCTTTCTCCTCCTTCACATACTATTCCAGTTTATTTTCTTTCTAATTGCAGTTGCAACTGCCGTATCATGCACTTAATAGTAGAAAACAGAGTCAACACATTTCCGTCTATGACAGAAACATTTCCATCACCAAATTTAGAAACAGAATTATTTAATTTCGAAAATGTAATTCTTTAAGTAGTTTGCAATAATAAAGTTGCATACAGCACAAGGCTGCCTGCTTCAGCTGATAAACACTTCCATCTTATAAGTGATCTCATCGAATTTTTTAATGTTTTCTCATGAACTTGAAAAAGATATGGAGTTAAAATAAGGAACAAATACCAAAAATGAACGAAAATATACTTAAAAATGTAAAACATGTACTTACATACAGAAATAGGCAAAAATGTAACAATTACTAGATTAGGGAAATTTCCCTCTAACTACGAACACTCTTGTGCATGTGAGATGAGCTCCAGAGCAAACCGTAACGACTCTTGGTCCTTCATTAACAGCGCTACAGTCGATCAAAAAGTGGAAGATTTCATGTTATATTATAAGGGTATTATTTACAATGATTGTATTGTTAGTTGTGTCATTTCAACACACAACAGAACAGAGTAATTCAAATCAGAACAAAGAAATTATAATCTGTTTTCTATACCACTGTATATTTGAATAAACAAGTTCCTATCTGCAATACTGCTTCCTTTATCAGTCTTACGTTTTATTGGATCACCTTATATATGTATCAGGTGTTCTAAAAATGGCACCCACGGACTACAGAGCACTTTTCTACACGTTAAAATGAAGCGAATTGTACAGAGTGGTTGAGGGTGAGGCCTACAAATGCACTTCAGTGAAACCTCCCTTAACGGACACCTCTACAATACGGACAGATTATTTTCGCCCGGCATAAATATATGTTCTCTTACGGAACAAAACCCTCCCTTTTACGGACTCTCTCAGATACGGACGCGGACAGTCCTTTTTTCCTCCCAAACGTTTCAGTAACATCTTCATAACGGACATGAATTATTCTTGATTATGCGATATATTATTCTTGGTTATGCGGACAGTAGACAGAAAAATCTTTTCCCCACAAGCGTAACTATCCTGAGTCTAGACCTCGTAAACCATCAAACAGCTATAAGCTAAACTTGAAATTCTTTTTTTTCTGCTCGCAATAAACTGCTTCCTGCTGGAAATCCTAGAAAATCTTCAATAAGCAATAATACTCATGCAGGGTCAGTCGTATGGCCAAGAATTCTATGCGAAAGAAAGTCTATATTTCCTTGCCTTAACAAATGTATTCCTTTTTTCCCTGGGTCTTGCATCTTTCCGATAATTTCAAAGATAACAAGTGAATTAATGGATTTTTTTACAGGGTGATGACGTACTTAAGAAAATTACCATACACGCACTACCTTTTGCAGTATACGAATATATTAATGCATCCCCCAGCAATAATATTATTTAACAGAAATGAATTTCTACTTCATTCCTCCCAGTAATTCAAATACGTACTAAATAGAGTATTTTCATATTGAATTTTACGCATTTACACTCATACGTATATTTACTGTATATTACTGCATACAATTACCGTTGTGAGAAATTAAGTTTCAGTAACCTCTTTATAACGGACACCTCTCAGTAACGGACAAAAATTCGGGTCCCATTGGTGTCCGTTATTCAGAGGTGTCACTGTACTTGGAACTTATGCCACGAGATGGCAAGAGAATGCGTGCAGCAGAGAGAGGATTGTATGTCTGTTACGGCGCTAAAGTTACGGCCGTAAAATTATTGAAGTAGTGTGTGAACGAAGAGAAAAGAAAAAGTGCGGTAAATACCCTTTGTTATAGTTAAAAATAGTTGGTGAAGTGCACATAAGTCGTGGTTAATAAGTAGCTATTACAGCTATTATTCTGAAACCGGGCAGGAAACATGAAGACAGGTTATGTCATGAACTGACATGATTTAAGCGCGGTTGGAGACACATAACGTGTAGATAAGGGATCGATCAGGTATCTTGAACCGCTGAACGAGACAAATGCCTAGAAGAGTGCGGTGCGAGATGCCTATAATGTTTCTGAGTTGAATGGTGTAGTACAAATACCCAGGATAGTCAAAATGCAAGAGAAATATATGGGTACCTGGAGATTGATGCGAACGTAAAAGCTAAGATAACAGTTGCTTTTCTTGTTCAATATACACGATTCTACTGTTATCATAGTGACTAAATATGCCTCCGTTTTCTCTTTGCAGACAATGCAACGGATATATTAACTATCGTCTGAACGAGCGGAGCGGTCGGGAGAAAGTTTGCAATTAGCAGTGGAACAAATAATTACAGGAGGGATGAATGCATTCCAGGCATCACAATTCTATCAAATTCTGTACAGGACTCTTCGAAGGCGCATGGAGAAAGGAGACCTTCATGACTGTAACGGTTCAGATGCAGAAGAAATTAACTCCTCCTTTACTCACGTTGAAGTAGGAGCTGCAGCCGAGACCTCGCCTTCCTCAGCACGGACGGAGAATTACAAACACACTTAGGTGTACTGTTGGAGACAAACTTAGAGATCCCTTGCCCGAGTCACTACCTATTTCCCCCCACACAACCCAGGGATGATCTTAGGCAGTACGTGCGCTGTCATGCTCTTCAGTGTTCCCGTACTTCCGTAATCTTTCATAAACTGAACAAAGCTCAGCATTTTTTTAAAAAAGCAATGAATGGAAGATAAAAGAAAGTGACAACAGAGGGATGTGGCAACGTTGATTTTCAGGTAATGGAGGTCATAAATCTCTAACAAATGTCTCCAAGAACAGGAGGGAGAGTTTTGAGGACTTTCCAGATTCCAGGACAAAAAGTATCTAACTGTCTCTGCTAGTATATGAAGACATCGCCTGAACAGCTTTCATTTTGAAACATGCCAACAAGCTCTCCTTCTTCTGACCGGTCTTCGACCAGTGTAGAGTTGACAGCTGCAATTCAAACGTTTTCACAAGTATCTTTCAATAATATTTGTGCTGTACCAACTCTCGTACCAAGAACCATCCGACGTAAACGACGGACGTCTCTATTTAACTTGAGTGTTCCAAACACGTCTGCGAAACCATCTTCCACCAAAACCAGGAGAAGAAGGATAAGAATTTGTGTTGCACAATCGGATAACTATTACAGTATTTGTGGGTTGCATTATTTTGATCCAGATGGTCCTAAAGTGGATTGGATAAAGTGCATTGCCTGTCAGAAATGGTTTCATGCTACATGTTTAGAAGATCCTGCTAAGTACCCTACTTGTTTGTGATCGTAAAGGCTAAGGAAATAAAACCTACTTGTTTTTGCTTATAGGTTAACGAGCAGATAAAGTCGCGCTCATGTAACACTATGTTCCAAAATAATGCTCCACGTTACGTTTGCAAATGCTTGCTTGTACTTTACAGTCCTCTGAACATTTCTAGTGACTAACGGTATAACATTCCTGATATTATATTCATTATGCAAAGGTTTATTGTACTTTCTGGTATTGAATTAATGTTTACTTAACCTATTATAACTGTATCAAAATGACTTTATTTTCGTCGTAGAGGTAAGATTTTCTTTATCTTCGATGGTTTTTCCTATAGTGTGTTGACTGTTGTGGCTGCCTGTTGTTCTGTATGGCTGCGAAACATGGTCACTTACTCTGAGGGAAGACCATAGACTGAAAGTATTTGAGAACAAAATCCTGAGACGAATATTCGGACCCAAGAGGAACGGGAATGGGGAATGGCGGAAACTTCATAACGAGGAACTACATAATTTATATGGTTTACTCAACATTGTTAGGGTCGTCAAGTCTAGGAGGCTTAGGTGGGCGGGTCATGTAGCTAGAATGGAAGAAAGTAGAAACGCTTTCAAAGTCTTGACTGGTAGACCCAAAGGAAAACGACCATTAGGAAGACCTAGGCGCAGATGGGAGGACAATATTAAGATGGATCTCGCAGAGATTGGAATACAGTGTAGAAACTGGATCCAGTTGCCTAAGGATAGAAGTCAATGGAGAGCTTTTGTGAATGCGGCATTGAACCTCCGGGTTCCATAGGCCATAGAGTTAGTTAGTGTTGACTGTTGTATATTTGCACGCATTCCAGTTAGTCTATTTGTGTACATTATACTAAGCCGAATTCAGTATTGTATGGATACATAATATATTGGACCTCACAATTAAAAAAAAAAAAAAAACATTATATTTCGCAACCTTAGGGTAATACGCTGATGAAGTCGTCTGCTGTGAATTTTACTGGGCGCAGCCATATTGGTTACAAACAAACCGTTGCTAGGGTGGTTGCTAAGGCAGTTTTAATGGCTTCGTATTGAAACTGCTGAGTCCTGTGAAATATTCTCAATATAGTGTTGATGAACAAGATAAATGCGTATGCTGAAATGTCTGATTTTAACAAATAGCAGTGAATATATTTACTTTATGCGTATATGAAGCCTATATTTTATCATATGAAACAAAATTACTCTACATTTTATTTACTGCAATCGCCGATAACTTGCTGGACAACAAGCGAGTGACAATTCTAAGTATGTACATGAGCGTCCCTTAATAATAATTTTGGATTGAGTTTAATTAAAATTACTGAAAATTGAATGCTATATTCTTTTGTCATATTGTTTGTTTAGCTTCAGTGAAAATGTTTAATATGGAAGAAAGTTGATTTTTAAATAAATGGAGATCAGATTTCGGAGCGAAAGGGTACAGAGCTAGAATAACCAATGTATTTTATAATATACAATTACGAATACTTGATCTCAGAAACTTAACATCTCTTCGTGGAAATAGTTTCCTAATTTATTCTTCATTCTTTTGTTAGCAGGTGTTCATTCCTTGCTTGGCGCTGGTAAAGTTGAAATGCGTCATCAGAAATAATTATTTAAAAGATATAATGTTCTAACTATTTTATATAATGTCCTAATCTTATCTGAATTATTATTTTCTTTGCGTCTGCCACAAACGGCGTACAGATTTGTAACATGCCGGCATTTATGATAATTCGAGCTCGCTTGAAGCTCGAGCGCCCGTAAGGATGCACCTGTAGAGAGCAGGCAGATCAGTGAAGTTTGATATGTGTGCAAAGAAAGAAAGACAGGTACGAAAACCATACACCAACCTGGAGTAGTAATCACCACAAGTGGATTTGGACAAGGTTCTAGACCACAGGCCCCCGTTCCCATTTGTCAGTAATAAAGACAGAAAACTATGTGCCCTTCGGGGATCTAACCCGCCTTCACTCTCTAATGCCTGCTCGGCAATACTGTTTGAATTAAATATTAAACTTTGGTACAGAAAGGAAACAACCTAACCACTAACCTATATGGGGGGAATTGTGTTCTAGAACCTTCCGGTGGATTTGTATTTGAATTTCTTAATAATCATGACCCTTTTTAAACACTGCTTTTATGTTCTCCCTCTATGTAAATAATTTTCTTCCACATAACTATTTCCGTAGATTAGCATATTTTTAGACGTAAATTTTCAAAAAATGATCCTGTATTTTTCATGCGCACTTAACGTAGATCGACAGGATGGAGCAATTATAGTTTAGGTCAAACGAAAAGAGACAAATTAACAAGTCCGGTTTAAACTTTACTATAGTCTTACCAACCAGTGTTTCTTTCATGTGTGTTCAGATATGTTTTTGGGTGGCACTGCACCCCCCTCCCAGAGCTCTGAGAGTGCCCCCACGGAGGATACCAAAATAATACGTCTATAATATAATAATAAATAGAATAGTACCAGCAGGGACCCTCAGAATAGTAATAGTGCCCTTCCGGAACATTTTTTTTTCTGAAAGAACGACTGTTACCAACATTCATATGCAGTAAGGTACAGTTAGGTTAGTTGTGCTTAATTAAATGCGGTTGTCTTACATATATGTGTAAACGGCGATTTACCAGTTTTAAAATCATCAATTACCTGCTAATGCCAATTGTATCAAGCGTAACAACACATAATATCAACACATAATTTATATGTTACCACAAGGGTAAAATTGTGATCGAACTTGCGATGTTGTGGTTCGGAGAGAGCGGAAGCAGGCGAGTATCACACTCCATGCTGAGGTAGGCATTGTTTGAAGATTATAGTGTCCCTAAACATGTGATTCAGTTATCAGTTGAGTTGAGTTGATTTTAGTTTAACGTCCCTTTCAGCAGCGAGGCTATATGAGACGTGGACCTACTGATTAACGTGGAATCCGAACCACATGAGCTCTCGCCGGGAATCAAACTCAGTTATCAGTTTACTAAGAAAAGATATTACAGTGTTCTGAGTATTAATATATATTAAATAGTTAGCGAAATTAGCCCAAAATGTCACAAACATACAAACAAAGAAAAAAGACAAAGCAAGGGTGCTTTTGGTAAAAATATGTGTATTTTAATTTCTTCCTGGCAAAATGTGCAGAGAAAGTGTCCCTCAAAAAGATTGTTCGCCCAATAAATAATTAATCGTTATATCGTTTGTTGTATAGCGTGGCTTTCTTATTGTTACTCTTTAATATATTAGGTAGTACAATATTTCTAATTTGATTTGATTTCTTAATCATTCTTTAGTCAATTACTCTTAAACTGTTATGGTTACATCCGAAAGCGGAACAAATCATTTTCAGAGGCGAGTACCATGTAAACTTCTTTATATAACCCGCTCAAAGCTGGTTTGTTTGTAACCAGCTAGCTAAAGAGGAAGCGGAAGTGACGTTTTCTGCACCAGCGTATAGCCATGTCATGGCCTTGTATTCAATGTTGCAAACTAAGGATGTTATAGTATCAGAAAAATTCAAAGTTTGGAAGTCTCTACCACACATACAGCATAGCGGATATGAACAGGATAATGCACATCGAAAGTACCTTAGCGTTTATACCATGTTCATGGTATAACGTTTTTCGAATGAGTAGGAGCGAAGTTACCAGGGCTCGAGAGTTTTGAAATTTTTTGAAAGGTTTTATTTTAAAAAAGGAAAATGCTTAGATAAGTAATTATCATATCTAGTTATATGTATAGTTTGCAATGAACGTACAAATTATTTTACCGTTTCCAGCACTTCGATATCTCAAACCGTTTTGGAGATATGATAAACATTGGTAAAGTTCGCAACACTGTCGAAAAATGGCGTATTTATTAAAAAATATTTAAAATAATTGTTGTTTTCTTTCTAATTTATAGCATTATATTAAGAGTTTTTAGTAGTTGTAATTTCAACAAGTTCTCGCAATTAAATGATTCCTTGTAACATAAGACAGGAATTCAACACCGTTAAGTAAACAAAAACAATAAACAAATTTTTTTAGTTTTATGATCAAATATTTGAAAAGTGAATTTTACTTTTTTAAAAAAAGTTTTAAGATTATGCTTCCACTATATGATATGGAGCACACTTGTCATATTTCAATTGAAATCATAACAAGTTCTACTAAGGATTCGGCATCATATTGTTTGTCCATATCTACCTATTTGGAACAAATTCCAAAAGTAACGTACTAAAACGCTTAAGAAAATATATAATAAAACAGGAAAAACAACAGAAGAGCCGGACTTATTTTAAAACAAGTCCCTAAAAATACATATGGAAAGTATTACGAAAAAAAAAATAATAAACCATGAAAACCACACCAGAAGCGGGGTCGTTTGATATACATTCCAAACGTAAGATATTAAACCTCTTAAGGAACCATAATAAAACAGGAAAACAGCACGAGAACCGGACTTACTTTGAACAAATACAAAAAGTTACGTACTAGAACTCTTAAGAAAAATATGTAAAAAAATTAAATAAATAAATAAATAAATAAAAACAACAGAAGAAACTCATTCACTTGAGACAGATTTCAAAGTTGCATACAAAAACTCTTAACAAAATACATAATAAAACAAGAAAACAACAAAAGAACCGGATTCATTAGAGATTCCAAAATGTACATATCAAAAATATTAATCGTGATAAAAGAAGGTAATAACAAAAGAACCAGACTTGTATTTGGAGAAAATTCAAATAAGGTTACATACTAAAATTCTTAAGAAAATATATAGTAAAACAGGAAAACAACAAAAGTACCGGATTCATTAGAGATTCCAAAATTTATATACTAAAATTCTTAGAAAGAATCTAGAGAAAACAAGGAAACAACAGAAGAACCAGACTTATTTGGAGCAAATTCAAAAAGTAGTACATACTGAAAACTCTTTAAGGAAACACATAACAAAACACACACACACACACACACACACACACACACACACACACACACAAAAACACATAAGAATTGAAATCGCTAACGCTAATCACTGAATTCACAAAAGAATTATGTGAGTAGTATGCACTGTGTCTAAATATCCATGTTTCACAATCATCTGGTACCTACGTAACAAGCAGCCAATTCGTACTTAAAAGTACAACAGTATATTGTATATTTTACTTGTAATACTTGTAATTTACTTGTAATTTTGGGCCATAATGTATTTTTAATATATACTAGGCAGATTTTGCTAATAGAAGAAGAGAAAGACAAAGAAATAATATATTTATAATGTTAATATATAAAAAATATTAACAGTGCTTTTAGGTAATCTAATCATGACGTGGTCGTCATGACAAAAAAAAAAAAAAAAAAAAATAGAATTATTCAGTTGGTTAAGTAGACATCTTATAATTTTATGTAGAAGTGAATTGTGAGGCTTCTCGTTTATAATTATTAAACGAAGTGTCCAAAAAGAGAAATTGTGTATTTAATGGCTCAATATTAACGTTTAAAAACCAGGTATATCGTTCTATTTTGGTGCCGAAACGCCGAGAGAGTTGTGTCGTTTAGAAGATTAGTAAAGCGGCCAACATTGAGCATAACATTAATTTTACTATTTTGAGAAGTGGCAAGGTAATAAATAGAAATGTTATGAGCGCTATGGATAGAGAAGTGACCGACAACCAGATTATTCACACTGAAATGAATTCTTCAGAAAATATGATAGACATCCTAAGGGAAATATCTCAACAAATTAGGGACCAAGCTCGACGAAGTGATGGAATATCTCAGCAAATTGCGGACCAAACACAACAGTTTGAAAAGTTAGACCAAAAACTGAATCAACAATTTGAAAAGTTGCACCAAAAGATGAATCAACAAATTAGGGAGCAAGCCCAACATTTTGACAAAAAGCTAGAGCAATTGCAGCAACGTAACGATGGTAAATGGGATTAAGTTCAGCAACAATTAAATCAGATGAATCAGCAAATTGCAGCCAAATTTGAACATTATGATGAAGAAATGGAAAGGATAGTACAGAGATTTACCGAGGTTCAAGACTGTAGATATTATAGAAACAGCGGTAAATGAACACGCCGACCAAATTAAGCAGTTGCAAGATGAAGTGAACTTCATTAAAGAAAAGTGTAATCATGAAAGTGCAGTGCAAAATGGTGGGCACACGAATACTGTACACCCTACATCTATCGGTTGGGAATCTACGCGTCATCTCAGAGCAACTTTTGAAGGTAATAAATCTTCGAGCTGTAATGAAGATAGTACCGAAGGAGAAAGAAGAATGAGGCAATCATTCCGGCAAAAACGTAACCACTACAGGTGTTTGAGGGTCAATACAGGTAAACCATTATTAATCACTTACTAAATTTAATGGTGTACCGGAAGACATACCTGCGAAGGGGTTCCTTGAAAAATTTGATGATGAGTGTGAGTTAATGGGTGTAGGTGAGTCAATTTTTAAAATTACTACCACATATATTATTGCCACCTTGTTTAACCTGGTTTAAGGCCATTAGGAGTAGTCTTCGTACCTATTCTGACTTTAAGAACGCCTTACTATCTAATTATGAAAATGATTTTATGATAGCGAATAGGGATGCCTTATTGAGAACGAAACCATTCATTCCCAAAGTCCATAAAAGCGTTACCGAATTTGTGGTTTCTACATATAATGAGTTAAGATTATTAAACTCGAGTCATCCCGAATCAAGAATCATTGCTTCCATTCGAATTTTATTACCTTTCAGATTACAACAATTATTAATGTCTGCGCAGTATATCAATTTTAACCATTTGATTATGCTTGTTCAAAACTATGAGAGTCAATCTGCAATGCAAAATAGTAATAGAGGGCAGGATAGAGGTCAGGGTAATTCTGGCCGTAACCATATACAATATGCTCCTGTTCGCAACTTAAATATACAACCTGAAAATACTTCTAACTCGCATTGTTTTAATAGTAGAATAAATGGTCACAATGTTACCGGTAATCAGACGCAATCTAATCGCAGAAATGGAAACAAGAATTTTAGAAATAGTAACCGTAATTTCAATAGGAACAATAATCATCGCCTGTTTACACAAAATCGATTTACAGATGAAAGTAATTACACTAATAGAAATCCGAATGCTGTAACAGTGCATAACCGCCAAGAAAGTACTCAAGATTGCGGGATGCAATCTAATTTAACTGAAGCTATGAGTCAACGTAATTTAAACTAGATTGTGCTGATGTGGAAGGGGTTGAATCCATGTCAGCGTTAAATACCGGTACTTCTAATCAATTTTCTGATTATGAAACTAATTTAAAAACTTTAGATACAAATGCCGTTTATCAATACCTATAATCTTTGAGTTTCTATCTAAAATAGTAATTACTCAATTTATGTCGATATATGTCTTAATGTTATGTGTTTTATTTGATATTCGTATTTCATACTATTCGCGTATTTTCCTATGATTGCAGAACGCAATATTAATCGCATTATTCGTATTTCATGTTATAAAGTATATTTGAAAGCATTTTTGTAATGCGAGAATACATATTGAAGTTAATAATTTATGTTTTCTCTAAGAAATTCGTATTTAAGCAATTCTTACTTTTGTGTTCTTGTTCTATTCTAATTTTATGCAAATAATATAAATATTAAAGAATAAAAGAAGATATTTTTAATGTAAACGTATGAAAGTAATGACAGTTATGTAAAACTGATGTCACGTATTTCATGAAAGAATTACGAGTAATGAAAATCAAATTTTTACATTTTCCAAAGAACTTTGACTTTAAATGTTGTTATGGTTTCAATCTTAATTTATACTTTCTTTCATATATTCATCTTATGGTTACTTTTTGTTTAAAATAATGAAATTTTGTGCAGTTCAATTTCTCTGATTACACTGCCTAGAATACATGGATATTAACATCTTTATTTATTATGCCCAAAATTAACGATTTAAATTTGCTATTAATTAACATCTTTATGGCCCGTAATCGACGATTATAGAGTTAATAATGAAGAAATATAATTAATAATATTTTATTTATGTAAAAATAATGAAGTATATGTAAATTATGATATGAAATATATTATATATACAAGGGACACTTAAAAGGTATGTAAAAGTTAACGGTCCAGAGTTCTTTTTTCTTTTATTAGATAATTAAATAAAAGAAAAGTCCGTCGAGCGCCATAATATACAACAGTATATTGTATATTTTACTTGTAATACTTCTAATTTACTTGTAATTTTGGGCCATAAAGTATTTTAAATATATACTAGGCAGATTTTGCTAATAGAAGAAGAGAAAGACAAAGAAATAATATATTTATAATGTTAATATATAAAAAATATTAACAGTGTTTTAGGTAATCTAATCATGACGTGATCGTCATGACAACAAAGGAAATATAGAATTATTCAGTTGGTTAAGTAGACATCTTATAATTTTATGTAGAAGTGAATTGTGAGGCTTCTCTTTTATAATTATTAAACGAAGTGTCCAAAAAGGTAAATTGCGTATTTAATGGCTCAATATTAACGTTTAAGAACCAGGTATATCGTTCTAAAAGCATATCCCCGTAACCCAACTTACTTGATACAATTCGTTATATCATGTTTCAAAACTCCCTAGCTTGAGAAGTAAGGTACATTTCGCAAGCGTTTCTATGAATCACAGATAAATATAACATTTCGTTACGCTCATACTAGGGAACTGTGATTCGTAGAAACGCTTGCGAAGGTATCTTACTTTTCAAGCTAGGACGTTTTGTAACGTGATGTTTCGCATTTTCGGCAGTTTATAACTGTGAAAGAAGGCATTTTCCAACCCCATGTTTATTTATATATAATTTGGTACGAGGAATCACTTCTTAAATTTCTAGATACGGAATTTATTAACACCCTTTATAATCTTATCTTTGCACAGCCGTGACACTTTCATATAGTTTACTAGCGTCAATTTACCCGCTTCGCTGGAATAAAATAAGAAAAATTAGTAATATGTTTCATTTGTCAGTCACTTTTTACTATTACTGAAGCACTCTTTGATATCTCTCATTTTCGATCATTTTTCTATAACGCCCCCTGCCCCAAGTTGTGGGCTGAATTTTGATTTAAACGATATTAAAAGTGTCATTGTCCATCTCAGCAACCGCAGAAACTATGGATTCGACACTAATATCGGTCATTTTCGATCATATACAGTATATATATATATATATATATATATATATATATATATATATATATATATATATATATATATCCTTTAAGTTGCACCGTTAAAGTAACGCGATAAAAATCATCCCAGGCCAGAATCTCATAGTTCAAGAGTTATTAAATCACAAACATAGTCACTTACTAGCTGAACCTGCGCTCTTTACGTACACAGCACATCATTCACATATGAACATGAATCTCCTTGTCATCCCTCACAACATTTGTACATGTTTCTTTACAGACACAAGTGAAAGACATCTTTGATAAAAATCCGCAAGGAGTACCAAAAGGGGAAATTTAAAAAAAAATTTTTTTTTCAATATCTCGTGCCGTTTGCAAGATTTGGGCCTACTAATTCATGTATGATCAGTGTTTTCTTTCTTCTTGCATGCAGTATGTAATAAGTAAATATGTTACACTCACAATTAATTATAATGTCAATGATATATGGTGTTCATTGCGCAAAACACTCCAAACAATAAAGATTCATTTTAGACTGGAGAAATGGTTATCCTTCGTATTTCATTATCATTTGCCCATGAGACAAACGCCTGAGAGATATTCAACCCCTGTGTAAAACTATGTTGTGTTGGAATGTATAACATGTAGGATATGATGCTTTATTAAAACTTCAACACTTCCAGTGAACCCCAAAAATGTAATTAAGAAACAACGGCATTGTCTTTTTTAAATATTCAATTAGAATTGGACAATCTACACAAAATTTGGAATAGACCTGTGAAAAGGACAACGTTTCTAGCACTTGAGGTTTTCGAGATCTCATTGCCAAAATGATGGGAGACTAACATAGACCCTATAAACTTTTCTTGACCAGAAACATTTAAACCTAGCATCTTATATGTAGAAACATCAATTTCAAGTTTGTTGTTGAATACTCAACAATAGTTTGGTGCAATTTTACTGTCTGGACGGAAGAGAGAGAGAGAGAGTGAGAGAGAGAGAGAGAAAGAGAGAGAGAAAGAGAAAGAGAGAGAAGGAGAGAGAAAGAGAAAGAGAAAGAGAAAGAGAGAGAAGGAGAGAGAAAGAGAAAGAGAGAGAAAGAAAGAGAGAAAGAGAGAGAGAAAGAGAGAGAAAGAAAGAGAGAGAAAGAGAGAGAGAGAGAGAGAGAGAGAGAGAGAGAGAGAGAGAGAGAGAGAGAGAGAGAGAGAGAGAAGAATTTGTTTTCAGAAATCGATGTATGACATTTTTTCAAATTTACATGTGATTTTTTACTTCTTGCCCGTAAATTTGTAAATGTTATTAGTAAATTAAAGAAACTCTTTTTAAAAATATCTGCCACTTACCTTCAAATCACATAAACAGCATATTATTTTTCCAAATCTTCTGGCCAGTTTTTTGTACGTGAAAGAAATAAGCTAGCTGTGTGTGTGTTCGTGTAAAATAGCCACTACACTTGTTGCAACATAGATGTCCTATTCTTTGTATTTGAAAACAAATATGAAATTCTCGGTTATACATGATCAAACTATGTCGCAGGAGGCTGTGTGCTTTACATATGGTGCATATCAGCTGATAAATATAACAATTCACTACCACATATGACTGTTTAAAGAACAGCCTCTCAAAGACTCACAACTCCTGTTTAAGTCTTCTTTGATGTTGCTCTGATTGAAAGAAATAACCATTTCCCACCGTATAAAATCGGCCGCTTTTCTTTGCCATGAGTTACCGCAATCACTCTGAGGCTGTGCTTATGAGGACGTAAATTGCATTAATTACTTTATTTCTTTGTCCTACCACATTGTTCTCGGTACTCCGTATACAACCTTTGTGCGAAAGTAATAAATGTGCGTTTCAGTTTTACCAACTTGTGTGTTAAGTACCTAAAAACCAATGAAAATTGCTTTTCTCGCCTTTGTTAAAGCATCCAGACATTCACATATGCACATTATCAGAATCTGGCACGTAGTCAGGAAATTATAGGTCCGCTTGGTGTTATGAATTCAAATTCATAATTTCTATGTATGAATGTTGGACGACCAACTCAATTCGATTTCTGTTTTTTCTCACATCACACAAAATGTACAGTCTAAACATACCTTGCATTCAGGGCCGGCTCTACCATATGTGCGACACGTGCATTTAAACTGGGCGGCAAAATCTGTCATAACTATAGGATTCGAAATAAATATTTCTTGTTGGAAACAAGACTTCATGATAATGGTAGTTATATTCACCAATCTGACCTTCTATTTTAATACTACATTCATAAACCATGTTTAGGTCGCATTAGTTTAAGATTACATGGACAGTGCTAAAGGAAATGGTCAACAAATCCCAGCATGAATTGCTTGATTGTTGTCAAATACAAGAACCTAACTCTCGAACAGAAGTGAACACGTGTTCCGCTTAGGTAGTTATCACAGTTTTGATATGAAAACTAGTCTTGTCTTTGTCACAAACAACTTCCTGATCATTATAGGTGGAAACAAGTTTTTTTAAAAATTTTTTAACAGATGTAGAAGGGAAATCAAATAAATAAAGACAAAATAGCTAGTTGCACTGGAATTGCAAACTGATATATTCAGATTTAAAGCTTGATATTGAATTTTACAAAAAGGATTATCATCTTTCCTCTGTGGGAGTGTATGCTTTACCTTCCACTAACATAATAGATTAAAAAACAGACACAATGGATTGTATTTGTAGTGTTTAGTCCTTTCTGAGTGCGAGTGCCCTTTCACTTCCCTTCGTTGTTCATGATGGGGTAACATACTTAAAATCGTGGCTTTTAAGATTTGTTCTTTCTGGAGAAAGGGGGGCGGGAAATTACTTAGAGCCGGCCCTGCTTGCACAATATTCTGGCAACAGTACGAAGAAAATTCTAATACTTTGACTCTAAGGGATGATATCAATTGCACAAAGATAACACATTAATTTATGTTCATCAGTGAGTAAGAATTCAGGGCTTTCCAAAGACGGGTAGGTGGCAAGTTCTCTTTATAACAAGACTGGTCATTTATTGTTAAATTGTTTTAACGGGCTGAGAATAGCTATAGAGAATCAATAGTTTAAGGTGTCCTGTTAGCAACAAGGTTACAGAGCGAAATATGATGGTGTTAATACAGCTCAATTTTAACACGAGCCAGTGGTCCCAGCATAACTATCACTTTCTGACACCAAGGGGTAGTTATGTAATATCTTCAAATAGATACAAGATAATCGAAATGTGCAAGAAGAGCTCGCTCAACAATATTACTATTTTATATGAGATACCGTTTAAATTAACAGACAAATTCTGACCAAAGCATATATTAACTAATAAATAATAGCGTTACAGTTTCGGCAAATTAACTTTGCCTTCATCAGACACATTATGCTAATTTGCTAAAGTTAATTTGCCGAAACTGTAACGCTATTATTTATTAGTTAATATATGCTTTGGTCAGAATTTGTCTGTTAATTTATAGAAGAAGTTCCAAAGCTAGAATGAGTGGTATTCAGAGTACCGTTATCACGACTCACTTATTTGGTTTCGATTTCCAGCCATTTAGAAAATTGGCACTTATTTTCGCGTTTCTAAATGGCTACAAACGGAAAGCAACTAGGTGACTCGTGAAAACGGTACATCATACAAAATACAAGAAGCTGCTAACTTTTATCTTTAGCGGATTAGACCGTTAACATCTCTTAATATAAAATAATTATAACCCCCTTAGAATAAATATTGTCTAGGGCGCTCTTGTTTCATATTTCGATTATCTTTTATCTATTTGAAGATATGACATAATTACTGTAAAATTAGCGGTATTTTAACTTCACAGTGACTAGGTCTCTGAAGAGCAAAATCGTGGGACTGCAAATTGAAAGATTTGATTTCAAAATACTTTAGGCAATCAAATAGGAAGTTGCACTGAAAGAAATTTCAAGCAGAACTTTTCAGTGTTTCTAAGGTAAGAAGGAGAAAAATAAACACACTGCTGAACAAGACTGCAATTATTTAATAAAAATACATTTACACGTGACGTTTTGATCTTCTAGCCTAGATCCTCATGAGACGTACACTCCGTTTCCTTTTCTGATGTACACTCATATCCAAAATGATTGTCGCATATCTATAACTGTCTTCTTGTAAGAATATAATTTGCTAATGATTTTGCAGGGTACTTTTAATACTGATACTATGTGTATAATCGGGAAATGTATATTTGTGTTAAATTTCATAGCAAAAGAATTATAAATACGAAAATTAGAATGAGTAAAACAAAATGTTGCTAAATGTACAAGAAAGTTTTATTTTCATTTTATTATTCTTATTTACTGCTCTTTTGACATGAAATTTGCCACATACATGTCTTTGCTGATTATACACATACTAACATTATTAAAAAATACCGGGCGAATTCGTTATCAAATTATATTCCTACAACAACATATTTATAGACATGCGACAATAATTTTGAACATGAGTTACGTCTGATGAGGATCTTGGCTAGAAGATCGAAACGTCATTTGTAAAAATGTGTTTTTATGTTAAATAAGTGCAGGCTTGTTCAGCAGTGTGTTTATTTTTCTGATTTTATTTGCAAGACGTATGACTATGATTGTGTGTAAGGAGGATTTATTATGGGTTGCTTACAAGCACAGTGGATGTGTGATAATACATTGCAATATTTTGGTAATAATTTGCACTCATTGTCTAAAAATGCCTTCTAGAGAATACTTTCCGTTTAATAGATTAATATTTATTCGTGACTGTTTTTATTAGGAAGTTAGTTCAAACTTTTAACGTCCTTCTAAGCATTCGTTATGTGAGAGGTGAACCTGCAGTTTAACGTGGGATTGGAAAGACATTAGCTCCAATCGGAAATTAAATGATATCTATAAGTCATCTGCATAGGATCGTATACTAACCATATAGCAATGATTGGTATTATGAGGTTGCGATACAACTGGAGATCTACTTCAAGTAATCTGACTCAACTGTTCAATATATTTATAACATTGAAATAATTTAAATTTATGATATGAAGTTAACGACTGAGACTAAGAATGACTGAGAATGAAGGAAATTTAAGTACTGAGAGAGGAAAAAACAACATTTCGCTTATAAGAATTTAATAATTCAATAGCAAACGGTAGTCGAAAGAACTATTCTTGGAAGTAGGTATTTCAGTTTTGTATTATATCGACCTACTTTACTCGAAATCCGAACTACGGAAATTCCCAACAATGATCACTAAAAGATGAAATGTAAGTAAAGATATGACTCTATTCGGTGAAGATGTGTGAAAAATCTGAGCACTTGATGAAGGAGACACTGGTGCAAATCCCGGGGCATGACCCGATTTGGAACTGGGGACTGTCCCCTCTAATAATCCTATTTGAAACGTGTTTTTTGAGTGAAATATTATGATTTATCCCCGACTACCACAAAGTAAACTGAAATGAAATTGATGTCCCTTGCTGTATAATATACAACATGTTCACTTCAAAAATCAGATTCGTCTACCGTAATACGAGCTTCATCTCCCCCTCCCCCCAGAATAAGCCTCAAATCCCCCTCAGCTCCCAATGTTGAAGACAACTCTGTTCCCCTGACCCTCCATAGCATTGTTTTTCAACATGCATTAATATTTTTATCATTGCTTAAAAGAAAGTATTATGGGAACGATCTTACCCTCCCCCTCTTCCAATGTTGAAAATAGATTTACGCCGATTGAAGGAGACAACTAGACTATTCCAATGGTGGAGCGTGAAGTTAACAATTCCAATGGTAAAGACGCCAGAATATGAGAAACTTAATTTAGTGTCGTGCTGAAGACATCTGAGTTTGAAAAATTTAGACTATTTCCATGGTGAAGGTGTCAGGGTATGAGAAATTTAATTTATTTCGTGCCTGCGTTTGAGAAATTTAATCTACTTTCGTGAAGAAGACGTCAGAGTATGAGAAATCCAAACTAATTTCATGACAAAAAGTTCAGAGTACGAGAAATTTAAATTATTTGAAGTTTGTAGGAGTCAGAGTATGAGATATTTAAATTTTTCCCGTGGTGAAGAAAACAGAATGTAATAAATTTAAGTTGTTCCAATTGTAAAGACGCCGAGGTCTGAAAGGCCAAGGCGGTTCACACCTGGTGTTAACCTCCTCGGTGCTAACATCACCTACAGGGGACATGAAATAGCTTTTTTTTTTTTTTTTTTTTTTTTTTTTTTTTTTTTTAAAGAAAATCTAGTGAGAATGGTTGGAGTTTGCAAGATTGACTTCCGTCTCTACATATTGTTGATAGATGTCAGTACGTAATGTGATGTATTTTTTGCGCCAAGATTTTCTACTTCGCTTCTCAAGTGTGTTGGAAATATATCGCAGTCAAAAAGAATGGAATTTCAGCGAGCAGATGTAGGTAAGTACATTTATTTTTTTTGGTTTTTCCTTGAATACTGAAGGTAAGTTTAGTTAATCATAAAAGAATGGAGAAGACATTTTTAAAAATTACAGAAGGAAAAACTATAAGCTATAATTTATAAAACTTCTATAAGCTATAATATCAGCTTATAGAATTTTACATTGGAGTAACAGCTTTGCAGTGAAAACTTCTTATATTACTAAACATTGGTTTATCTCTTGTGTCTTTTCAGATTCATCATCCTTCGTTAAAGTTGTGTGCGCAGAATTGAGCGGGGAGGATTAGGAATACGGTTTATCAGATGATGAAGATAACGATACAACTTGGATTTCAAATGATGACAAAGATGTATTTGATAAGAGTGGTAACGTTTTCGATGAGAAAAACACGTTTGTCAAGTCAAAATCGCCACTTACTAATAATTAAATGAAAAATATACTAATCGTTAGTACTACGTTAGTACTGGTTAGTACTCCAAGCACAACGTTAGTACTCACACCCATATAAAGTTATTAACGAATTAAAGTGGCGATATTCACTTGACGTCAAGCCAGAATCGCCACTTTTGTAAATCTTCTCCGAATTATACAAAAGTAGTGTCAATCGTTAGTACTACGTTAGTACTGGTTAGTACTACAAGCACAACGTTAGTACTCACACCCATATAAAGTTATTAAAAAAATTAAAGTGGCGATATTCACTTGACGTCAAGCCAAAATCGCCACTTTTGTAAATCTTCTCCAAATTATACAAAAGTAGTGTCAATCGTTAGTACTACGTTAGTACTGGTTAGTACTCCAAGCACAACGTTAGTACTCACACCCATATAAAGTTATTAACGAATGAAAGTGGCGATATTCACTTGACATCAAGCCAGAATCGCCACTTTTGTAAATCTTCTCCGAATTATACAAAAGTAGTGTCAATCGTTAGTACTACGTTAGTACTGGTTAGTACTCCAAGCACAACGTTAGTACTCACACCCATATAAAGTTATTAACGAATTAAAGTGGCGATATTCACTTGACGTCAAGCCAGAATCGCCACTTTTGTAAATCTCCTCCAAATTATACAAAAGTAGTGTCAATCGTTAGTACTACGTTAGTACTGGTTAGTACTCCAAGCACAAAGTTAGTACTCACACCCATATAAAGTTATTAACGAATTAAAGTGGCGATATTCACTTGACGTCAAGCCAGAATCGCCACTTTTGTAAATCTTCTCCGAATTATACAAAAGTAGTGTCAATGGTTAGTACTTCGTTAGTACTGGTTAGTACTACAAGCAGTAAGTTAGTACACGCACCCATGTAAAGTTATTAACTAATCAAAGTGGCGATATTCACTTGACGTCAAGCCAGAATCGCCACTTTTGTAAAACTTCTCCAAATTATACAAAAGTAGTGTCAATCGTTAGTACTACGTTAGTACTGGTTAGTACTACAAGCAGTAAGTTAGTACACGCACCCATGTAAAGTTATTAACTAATTAAAGTGGCGATATTCACTTGACGTCAAGCCAGAATTGCCACTTTTCTAAATATTGACCAAAGTATACAAAAGTGGTGTGGATTGTTAGTACTTCGTTAGTACTGGTTAGTACTGCAAGCACAACGTTAGTACTATCACCCATATAAAGTTATTAACGAATTAAAGTGGCGATATTCACTTGACGTCAAGCCAGAATCGCCACTTTTGTAAATCTTCTCCGAATTATACAAAAGTAGTGTCAATCGTTAGTACTATGTTAGTACTGGTTAGTACTCCAACACAACGTTAGTACTCACACCCATATAAAGTTATTAACGAATTAAAGTGGCGATATTCACTTGACGTCAAGCCAGAATCGCCACTTTTGTAAATCTTCTCCGAATTATACAAAAGTAGTGTCAATCGTTAGTACTATGTTAGTACTGGTTAGTACTCCAAGCACAACGTTAGTACTCACACCCATATAAAGTTATTAACGAATTAAAGTGGCGATATTCACTTGACGTCAAGCCAGAATCGCCACTTTTGTAAATCTTCTCCGAATTATACAAAAGTAGTGTCAATCGTTAATACTACGTTAGTACTGGTTAGTACTCCAAGCACAACGTTAGTACTCACACCCATATAAAGTTATTAACGAATTAAAGTGGCGATATTCACTTGACGTCAAGCCAGAATCGCCACTTTTGTAAATCTTCTCCGAATTATACAAAAGTAGTGTCAATCGTTAGTACTACGTTAGTACTGGTTAGTACTACAAGCACAACGTTAGTACTCACACCCATATAAAGTTATTAACGAATTAAAGTGGCGATATTCACTTGACGTCAAGCCAGAATCGCCACTTTTGTAAATCTTCTCCGAATTATACAAAAGTAGTGTCAATCGTTAGTACTACGTTAGTACTGGTTAGTACTACAAGCACAACGTTAGTACTCACACCCATATAAAGTTATTAAAAAAATTAAAGTGGCGATATTCACTTGACGTCAAGCCAAAATCGCCACTTTTGTAAATCTTCTCCAAATTATACAAAAGTAGTGTCAATCGTTAGTACTACGTTAGTACTGGTTAGTACTACAAGCACAACGTTAGTACTCACACCCATATAAAGTTATTAAAAAAATTAAAGTGGCGATATTCACTTGACGTCAAGCCAGAATCGCCACTTTTGTAAATCTTCTCCGAATTATACAAAAGTAGTGTCAATCGTTAATACTACGTTAGTACTGGTTAGTACTCCAAGCACAACGTTAGTACTCACACCCATATAAAGTTATTAACGAATTAAAGTGGCGATATTCACTTGACGTCAAGCCAGAATCGCCACTTTTGTAAATCTTCTCCGAATTATACAAAAGTAGTGTCAATCGTTAGTACTACGTTAGTACTGGTTAGTACTCCAAGCACAACGTTAGTACTCACACCCATATAAAGTTATTAACGAATTAAAGTGGCGATATTCACTTGACGTCAAGCCAGAATCGCCACTTTTGTAAATCTTCTCCGAATTATACAAAAGTAGTGTCAATCGTTAGTATTACGTTAGTACTGGTTAGTACTCCAAGCACAACGTTAGTACTCACACCCATATAAAGTTATTAACGAATTAAAGTTGCGATATTCACTTGACGTCAAGCCAGAATCGCCACTTTTGTAAATCTCCGAATTATACAAAAGTAGTGTCAATCGTTAGTACTACGTTAGTACTGGTTAGTACTCCAAGCGCAACGTTAGTACTCACACCCATATAAAGTTATTAACGAATTAAAGTGGCGATATTCACTTGACGTCAAGCCAGAATCGCCACTTTTGTAAATCTCCTCCAAATTATACAAAAGTAGTGTCAATCGTTAGTACTACGTTAGTACTGGTCATTACTCCAAGCACAACGTTAGTACTCACACCCATATAAAGTTATTAACGAATTAAAGTGGCGATATTCACTTGACGTCAAGCCAGAATCGCCACTTTTGTAAATCTTCTCCGAATTATACAAAAGTAGTGTCAATCGTTAGTACTACGTTAGTACTGGTTAGTACTCCAAGCACAACGTTAGTACTCACACCCATATAAAGTTATTAACGAATTAAAGTGGCGATATTCACTTGACGTCAAGCCAGAATCGCCACTTTTGTAAATCTTCTCCAAATTATACAAAAGTAGTGTCAACCGTTAGTACTTCGTTAGTACTGGTTAGTACTACAAGCAGTAAGTTAGTACACGCACCCATGTAAAGTTATTAACTAATCAAAGTGGCGATATTCACTTGACGTCAAGCCAGAATCGCCACTTTTGTAAAACTTCTCCAAATTATACAAAAGTAGTGTCAATCGTTAGTACTACGTTAGTACTGGTTAGTACTACAAGCAGTAAGTTAGTACACGCAACCCATGTAAAGTTATTAACTAATTAAAGTGGCGATATTCACTTGATGTCAAGCCAGAATTGCCACTTTTCTAAATATTGACCAAAGTATACAAAAGTGGTGTGGATTGTTAGTACTTCGTTAGTACTGGTTAGTACTGCAAGCACAACGTTAGTACTAACACCCATATAAAGTTATTAACGAATTAAAGTGGCGATATTCACTTGACGTCAAGCCAGAATCGCCACTTTTGTAAATCTTCTCCGAATTATACAAAAGTAGTGTCAATCGTTAGTACTATGTTAGTACTGGTTAGTACTCCAAGCACAACGTTAGTACTCACACCCATATAAAGTTATTAACGAATTAAAGTGGCGATATTCACTTGACGTCAAGCCAGAATCGCCACTTTTGTAAATCTTCTCCGAATTATACAAAAGTAGTGTCAATCGTTAGTACTACGTTAGTACTGGTTAGTACTCCAAGCACAACGTTAGTACTCACACCCATATAAAGTTATTAACGAATTAAAGTGGCGATATTCACTTGACGTCAAGCCAGAATCGCCACTTTTGTAAATCTTCTCCGAATTATACAAAAGTAGTGTCAATCGTTAGTACTACGTTAGTACTGGTTAGTACTCCAAGCACAACGTTAGTACTCACACCCATATAAAGTTATTAACGAATTAAAGTGGCGATATTCACTTGACGTCAAGCCAGAATCGCCACTTTTGTAAATCTTCTCCGAATTATACAAAAGTAGTGTCAATGGTTAGTACTTCGTTAGTACTGGTTAGTACTACAAGCAGTAAGTTAGTACACGCACCCATGTAAAGTTATTAACTAATTAAAGTGGCGATATTCACTTGACGTCAAGCCAGAATCGCCACTTTTGTAAATCTTCTCCGAATTATACAAAAGTAGTGTCAATGGTTAGTACTTCGTTAGTACTGGTTAGTACTACAAGCAGTAAGTTAGTACACGCACCCATGTAAAGTTATTAACTAATTAAAGTGGCGATATTCCTTTGACGTCAAGCCAAAATTGCCACTTTTCTAAATATGTCTCGAAATGTTTCCTCCACTTTTATTGATCTTCAGTTTCCTCTTTCAACTCCTAATACGTTCTTCCGTTTCTTAAATCTTCAACCAGTTGCAATCTTCTTCTTCCTACTCCTGTCATACCTTCCATGTTTCCCTCTATGGCGTTTCTTACATTCAGTTTCTTCGCAAGATGTGTCCAATGTAATTAGTCTTCCTACGATGGATGTAGATTAAAAGCGTTCTCTTTAACAATTTGTTTTATATCGAATTTTTATTTGTTTATCTGATGTCCGCAGAAATAAAAGGCTTTTTTATACCTTTTAAAAATATTAAAAATGTACAAAACGCTCGAATGAAACTAAAACTTAATGACAATCGAGACTGGTAAAGTAGGGGTATGGACACAGTTATAATATGGAAAAATTGAGACATTAGATTTTAGCTATTTACTTAAACACGTCCAAGAATCAGATTCATCGCATATTAGGATTAGCAATCACATATACAGGTAATATCATGGTAGTACTTCTTTACTTTTTCTTAGTATTACAAATCCTAACGTTAGTGCTTCATTTCTACACTTGAAATTGAGGGGCGTTGAAAGACAAAGTTAACCCACAATTTCAAATTTTTGAGAAAAAGGAAGAAAATGAGAATTAACCTATAAGAAAAGAAATCCATGGTGGAAATATTATTATTATTATTATTATTATTATTATTATTATTATTATTATTATTATTATTATTATTATTATTATTATTATTATTATTATTATTGCAGTGACCAACAATTCTGTTCTTCTGGAAAATGCTATTCCTATCAGCACAAAATATCCAAACTTATTATTAATGTACTATACACCCCACGGACACTGCAAAATGTACTACACACCAGCGTTAGTGCTATCCAAGGATCTTATAATATAGAGGATCTGAAGTTACCTATCTTTATCCCCCTAACTCGATATGGCCAAAAAACATCAGAGATTCGCTACTTGGGTCCTCTTACTTCTTCTTACTTCCTCTTGTTTCCTCAAAAGTTGGTGGCCAGTACATTTGGAATGTTAATAACATCGTTATTTACATAGCAATAACGTTCACATTCGAGCAGTTATCTGCAGGAACGTAACTGCAAAGATTCGCTTAGTTAGATTGCCAAATTTAGTAATTTTGCCCCTATATCTCGGCTCACTTAACGTTTATACATGATAATAGAAATGCGAATAATGGCGTTATTAACCTGGCAATAGAATTCAAATTTGAGTAGTTTTCAGCAGAACGGTAGGCAAACTTATATTATTCAATTTTGTGATTTTTGAGATTATGTTCCTGTTAACTTGACATCAAGTTGACAGGGTAATTTGAAACATGATTAACGGCGTTATTTACCTACAGTAACGTTCAAATTCGAGCACTTTTTAACAGGAACATAGAAGTAAATCTTCACGTAGTCAGATTATCAAATTTAGTAAATTTGCTCTTACATTTCGGCTCACTTAACACAAATACTGAAAATAGAAACTACAACAACAGCGTTGTGTATCTAGCAGCAACGTCTAAATTCGAGCAGTTTCTGTGGAGAGCAAAACAAATACGATTTGCAAAGTCAGATTGACAATTTACTAATTGTGCTTCTATGTCCCAGCTCACTTAAAGTTAATACGTTATAATAGAAACTTTAATAACGGCGTTATTTATCTAACAGTAACAAATAAATACGAGTAGTGTCCATCAGCAACACACCAGAAACGATTTCCGTAGTCAGATTTTCAAATTTAGCAATTTTGTTCAATTTCCCGACTCCCCTAACATTAATACGTAATTATAGAAATAACAGCATTATTTACTTAGCAATAACGTTCAAATTCGAGCAGTTTACAGCAGAAATGAAGCAGGAACGATTGGCATAGTCATATTATTCAATTTTAAAATTTCAAGATTATGTCCCGGCCAACTTGACGTCAACCTACCCGGAAGACTTGAAACGTGCGTTTATTTTTATTTATTATTTCCATTTTTAAATTATCGCAAAAGTAAATTTTTGTTTCATTTTTGTGTGCATAATACAAGCTCTTTGCGAGGTACTTTGTTTCATATTAATAATGAAAATGGAAGTATTTATTTTTTTAACATTAGAACAAAATTATATTAAATCAATTTTAGGTTATAAAAATTCAAAATAGAAATATATGCTTTATTCAACGTTTGCACTCAATTTTCTACCTTCCAAAATAAGCGGAACACTGCTGTTTATTACTATACATAACTAACATTATGGACTATGATATTGTTGTTTGGAGGTGCACCTGGTATCCTTGGATGCTTGTCTTGGTTGCAATAATAGGGTAATGTTTGAAATTCTTGAAATTGGTAAAGGCAATAAAAGATATTTGGTGCATCTAGCAAGAAACACTTGATTTTACACAGAAATGAGTAGAATTCGTAAAGTTGAATTTAATTTGGTAAATATAATCGGAAGAATTTCAGTGGTTTTGAGTCACTTTGAAAATTCTTTTCTGTGTTATTTTCAGAGGAAAAAAACGTAATTTATGTGGAGCAGTGCCCCCTCTTGCCCCTCCCTGGCTACGAGCCTGTTTCAAACAATCCGACACTCAAGAATACTTCGAGAGTATCGAACACTTAGAGTGTCTCAAACATTTTCAGTATCGAACACTTCAAGTGTCTCGAATATTTTGAGTCTTGAACCTTCAAGTGTATTGGAAATGTCGAGAGTATCGAACACTTAGAGTGTCTAAAACATTTACATATTCTCGAACACTTCAAGTGTATTGAAAATTTCGAGAATCTCGAACACTTCGAGTGTCTCGAACATTTCGAGAGTTTCGAACACTTAGAGTGTCTGAAACATTTAGGCCTACAGAGTCTCGAACACTTGAAGTGTATTGAAAATTTAGAGAATATCGAACACTTAGAATGTCTCGAACATTTCGAGAGTCTCGAACCATTAAAGTGTTTAATACATTTTCATAGTCTCGAACACTTGAAGTGTCTCGAACATTTCGAGCCTCGAACACTTAGAGTGTATTGAAAATTTCGAGTCTCGAACACTTCGAGTGTCTCAAACATTTCCAGAGTCTCGAGCCGAGTGACTTGAAAATTTCTAAAATCTCGAACACTTCAAATGTTTAACATTTCGAGAATTTCGAAAGTTCGACAAGGAAATAAAATTAAAATTTTTAACCACGAAACGGTTTAGAAATTTTATCAAATTGTTATCGATTACTCGATTATCGGAACAACCCTAGGAGGTAACTATAGAATCGTAAAATCATGTGTCCATGGTGGGGAACGGACAGAATGGCAGGAGGACAAAATGGCAGGGGACATAATGGCAGGAAATAATGGCAGGAGGACAAAATGGCAGAGGACGAAATGGCAGGCGGACGAAATGGCAGGGGACAAAATGGCAGGCGGACGAAATGACAGAGGACGAAATGGCAGGAGGACAGAATGGCAGGAAGTTGAATTGTCGGGTTTTAAACTATTTTGTTTCTTGCTTGATAAATGAAGATTTCAACACAAATTTTCGATTTATTCATTATGCTCCAAAATTCGAACTGCTAATAATATTTCAATTCTAATTGACAGTCATTTACAAACACCTTACTATTGCAAGCTTTCTATTCATACCAGCAGTGTCTTAATGAAAGAAATTAGTTTTAGTTGTTTTCTTTTTTATATATATTATTTAAGATCTTTTCGGGTATTACTAGAAGGAAGCAGCTTTTATCTTTATTTCGCACTGTGATCTGTATATGCTCAAGTGAAGACAAACAGTTTCAAAAGTTATTGAAGTTATTTGCAAAACATTTTAAGTAACAAGCAAAAAAAAAAAAAAAAAAAAAAAAAAAAAAAAAAAAAAAAAGAAAGAAAGGAAAATACATATTAACTTGCGAATAAACTAACTTCGGTATTGTACAAAGGATCAGATACTTTCTGTGGCAAAGAAAACGAATTAAAATTGGTCGATTCGACTCGTTCCGAAGTTTTTGACGAGAGGATATGTAGGATGTGTACTCATTATTTTCTGGTGACTGTCTCTAGTATTTTTAAGTCTATAAAATATGCATAGGGACAAATTCAAGGGAAGCTCGGGGCAAAAATCTTTGGAGGAAACAAATTGTGGAGTACTCACAAGAAACACTAGACCTTTCGGTAGACATAGGATCTCCCGTTTTCAAAATATAGGATATGATTAATTGTATATATGTCATATGATTAATTGTATATATGCCTTATGATTAATTGTATATATGTCATATGATTAACTGTATATATGTCATATGCAATTTGATAAGGTAATAGTATGAACACAAGAAAGAGCATTTAGCAACGTTTAAATATACGCAAGTCATTCCACAATTTACTTCATTAATAAATATGATTTAAGTGTCATTATATCAATCTTTCTTGGACTCGTCGTAACCTTGAAGAATTCTGATAAATTCTACATGAATCTAAGACGGAAATCAGTACACATTTTGTACATAAATTTACAAAACGAGACAAGAAAATTTTGATTCTAGACAGGACTTTCACAAACATTTACGACACGAGACGAGAAAACCTGAATTCTCATCTCGTCTTGAGGGCAACGCTATAAGCAAGTAAGTTAGAAATCAAATATGCACGATCATGGTTCCTTTAAGCTGCACTAATCTGTAAATATACCCAATATCGCATTGGGGGTGAAAGGGGAGCGATTAAAGTGGAATGCCTGATAATTTAAGGTTCCTCATAACTCCAGTGAAATTCAGGAAAAAAATCTCTGAATTACGAAAAAAAGAAAACATACAAAATACATTTTCAGGGTAACTCTTACAGCCATTACGTTATTATAAGATTAATGCTACTTCTGAAACTGATTTGATTGAATATGTATTTGGATAACGAAACTACTTTCATAAGTTTTTCAAAGTATCAAGTTTGAGAAGAACGAAGTTTGTCTTCCACTGTTGTTCTCATTGCTCATAGATACTAGTGATGAAATAATTGTTCGAAAATCACGCGGCCGCTTCTTACATCAATTCATGAAGAAAATTAGTTCCAATATTAGGCACCGAAGTTCAGTATTAACAAAACAAAACAAAACAAAAAAACACCCAGCCTCTGCAACCATACGTAGCACATTTTAAGACTTACACTTGAAATAAAAATATGACTGGATAAAGACGATTGCCTTTGTCTTTGAATTTCATATGTGAATAACAATATAGGGCTTTTCAGATAGAGGAGGGGGAGGGGCAGGTTTTATTAAACAAGATCGCACATCTGATATGTTTTAACTATAGGCAACTTGTACTTGCAGGCTAAACTCAGTCTTCTGAAGTCAAACGACAAATACCATTAAGATGTTCAAAAGAATAACGTATCATTATTATTACATACTACAGACACAAAGATACCACTAGGCTCCCAAGTTTCAAAATTATACTGTGTGTGAAAGCAGTTAGTAGATTTAATTCTTTGTCACATGATAGCTAGACCCTGAGAGAAATTCAGAGGGAGTCCACGGGAAAATTCTTTCGTCATAAATAAAGGTTGTACTACTTAGAATTGTTATAAAACGAAGATATCAATTGGAAGATGGTTAAAAAGAAATAAATTTAAGAAAAAATTTAAGACATGGATAACTGATATCTACCCTCTTTTACGCTCTTGGTTCAATTTAGCTGTATTTATATGCTTTGGACATTTGAGGTAGAAATGACTAAATCGAGAACCGTTACCTACTAACAAACACAATACGTAAAACCTAAAAATACGAGCCGTAAGTGTTATATTTTTTGCCAAATTAACTTCCTGCCATTCTGTCCTTCTGCCATTTCGTCCGCTGCCATTTCGTCCTCCTGCCATTTTGTCCGCTGCCATTTCGTCCTCCTGCCTTTATTTCCTGCCATTCTGTCCTAAATTCGTCCATGGTAGAATGAAATGCGTTCATAATAATTTCAATTTACGGTAGAGTTATCAGCAAGCCCGAAACCAGCCACAGAGCTTTGGGGTGGCCATGAGTATGTTAGGGGGTGCCAAGTCATTAAAAATTCTCTTACAAATATCTAAATTGGGTTTTTTGTATTGAGGTCTGGAGAAGCCATGAAAAGTCTAGGGGACCAGGTCCCCTAGCCCACCTCTGGTTGCGGGCCTGGTTATCAGTCAGTACAGTATAACGCACGAAGAATAATATTAAGTTTCATTCAAAACTATTATTTAATGTGCAGAATTGCTTATACATCTTTTCTCTCATTCATGTAATAAAAATAGATATAGGTATGTATTGAGAATTCACCAAACACTCATGTTGTTCCATCCTCAAGAAGCAAGATAAAATAAGAAAGAAAACAACTCTTTCCCACAGCTTGGTGATTTAAATATGGAAAAACTGACCGGCAAAGAAACTGAGTGTAGTGGGGTGTGGTCAAAAGTGATTGGCATCGAGCATTTTACTACTTGAATCACACGGCCAGGTGGCATAAATTTCCTTTAACTTCTCCGAAAGAGATATTTTATAAAGAAGGGGAAAAGGAATGTATAGTTCCATAAATCTACCAACCAAATGTGCAAATGTAGAAAATGAATTTGAATAGACAGCATAGACATCAATGTATACGGTTCACATAAAAAGGAATAAACATCTGTAATTTTCAAGAGATTACATTGAATGGATAGATCCTTATTCCACCCTTCTCCCGCCAACAACTTACATCTACTGAGTTTCCTGATTCAAGAGCAGTGATGACAGTTGGCGGGAATTGTTATTTCAAATCGGCTGTAAACAGGAAATTCTGACATTCTCATATATTGTATTATGCGTTGTAATTAATTCATTTTCCCTATTGATCAGGCTCCCTCACGCACAATTCTCTCACTGACTCATCTCAAGGTTGACGAACTTTGCATACATCTAAGCTGGAAAGGAAGAGATAAAAGTCGGCAAAAACACAATAAAACAAAAGGTCTAGTACCACGGATTCCTGCTGCGGACTGACCGTGAGAAGACAGCAGGTAATTTCGCTTTGCTACAATTTTACTCGCACCGTGACATGAATTTGATGTTCCTTAAACAAATCTGTTACTTTTGCGCTTTAGCACACCCACATTCACACACACGGGCGACTCTATTGTTTCAATGATCAGAAAAATAAATATCATACTGATCCTATACATATAATACAAAACAACGAACAAATTAGGACAAGAATTGCAGTACACAAAGTTTACCGCTTCGTACCATTTCGATAATGTCACGTAGATGTGATCAAGCCTGTACCATCTGGTCTTCAGTTTTCAGCAATTCTGGTTTCACGAAATTCTCATGAGAATACGTATGACATATTCCGGAGGTGTACTTTCTATCCAAAAATAAAATAGTAAACATATTAAGAGCACTAAACGATATACATAAAGAAGAGAGAGAAGAATACTATTTACTCCTATCACTTATCATAGTTCTATTTTTTTAATAGCTCCTTCGTGTCACAAGGGTGTCTAATTTAGTCCTTTATCGTGCTAGGAAGAAAGATGGTGAACATAATAATAATAATAATAATAATAATAATATTAATAATAATAATAATAATAATAATAATAATAATAATAATAATAATAATAATAATAATAATTATTATTATTATTATTATTATTATTATTATTATTATTATTATTATTATTATTATATTAGTATTATTATCTTTGGTGGGTGCTTGCAGTCAGTGTCCGTAATCGAAAACCGATTCCGAAACTAGGTATAAGACCTATAACATCGATCTCTTTTATGATAAAAGTGCACCTGAGAATCGCATAAAAGCATCAAATTTTGTGTTCATTATAAATATTATTAAGGAGCTAAAAATTCAGGTAGTGTTCTCTCCTCAAATCAGGAAATTTCAACATTCAAAACTATACGAGACGTTCTGTGATATTTATTTATTAAAGAAGGGGGCCGCGGTGGCTCAGTGGTAGAGCGTTCACCACTGGCACTTTAGCTCACTTGTTCGATCCCAGATCTAGTGAAGTAGATTTTGTGGTGGATAAACACCGTACGTGTGGGTTTTCTTGGGATTATTTCGTTCCCTCCCACGATACATTTCACCATTACCTTCATTTCTAATTATAACCGTCTCCTTTAGCCTAGCCGGTATACGAGTGCGACGTTAAATTAAAAAATATTTCATTGATTATCATTTTCTTTATTACATAATTCTTTCAAGTAATTTTCTCGAAGGATGTTAATTAATTACGTAGTTTTCAAATACTGGGTTAACACACTCATAAATCAATTGTTGTTGAGCTTATTTACACGTCATTTTTAGAGTCAGTAAAACGCTGATGATTTTCGGAAAAATTAGTCTCCTTACTCTGTTGAAATGAATATCGAATGATAGGTTTGACTGTAGAGTGACTCCAAGATCGGTTATATAATCTCAATTGGTGTTTGTTAATAGTGCACACATTGCGTACATAGTTCATTTTCCTGGTGTATGATACTACATTGCATTTTTGAATATTTAACAACTTGTTTGACTCACATCATTGGAAAATAGAATTTATGTCGCTTTGCAAAAAAAAAAAAAAAAAAAAAAAAGCGTCTAATTCCGTGGAGATACTGCGATAGATTTTTAGATTGTCAGCAAACAATAGTTTGTGGGAGGATGCTAACAGGTGGTAAATCATTATTAGGGTTTGGTACTGAGACCGAGACGGACTTTTACATAACAGATACCAGACCGAGACCGAAATAGACATCTATTAATCGAGACGAGACTTAGGTCAGTGTAGTCAACATTTGTTTCGTTGCTGTGTTAGATAATATGGAAACGATTGACTAATGTACAGTGGCGTATTTAGGTGCTGGCTATCGGGCTCATACCCCTTCCGAAATAAATTTATGATATTTTTTTTCGCATTGCACGTACAACACAAATGTTTTTCTTACCCGTTCCTCAAGCCTCTCTCGAAACAAAATCCACTACTGATGTATATAGCCTTCTCTCCCCCCTCTCTCTCTCGCATATATATATATATATATATATATATACAGGCCCCCAATCCATGATCTTCTGACGGGGGGTGCACCAATAACTAGCAGTGCATTTGAATTAAATATGAATTTTTAAAATGCCTTTAAGCATCTGTGATATGAGTGAGGAAATGCCCCGGAAATGCTGTCTGTTCTCGGCGAATAATTTTCCTTCAACCTTCAGCAAATTAACTTAAACTATTGCTTTTACAAAACTGCGCTTTCTTTTAAGGCCACAGACATTTTCGGAAAACGTTGCTATTTTCACTACTAACTTCTCACTTTAGATAGTGTATATTTGCAACGAAGGGGAGTGCACGCGCACCGATTCATCCCTTAAATGCGGCCCTATATATATATATATATATATATATATATATATATATATAGGCTATAGCCGCGCAGTGGCGGATCCAGGGGGAGGGGGCGATTGCCCCCCAGAAGAGGAAACTTTTATATATATATATATATATATATATATATATATATATATGATCAAGGGCGGGGCTCAACCATAGCTTTATCCAGTGTTAAGAAAGTAGAATTAAAGTCTCCGTTTTATCCAGTGTATACCTGAGCGTCAAGGGAGGCGGTGACTTCAACTTTCGCCTATTCAAGATTCGCCTAATAACCTCAAGCAATGGAATTTACAGATGTTAACTCAAGAGAAAGTGTAGGCGATTCTAGAATTCAAGATTCAACTTTCCAGATTTGCCTAATGTGAAATTATGTTGGTAGTGCCGACAAGAAACGACACAAAAATTTTTATTTTCTAAATTTGAAAAATTAATATATATTTTTTAGTCCAGTACCGGTATGTAGCGGTCTGAATCCGGAAAAAATTAGTAACTTAATGAAACTTGCAGGACAGCTTCTTTCCATCAAGTATATGCATATCTTAAAATGCTTAGATATCCGCCTTAAGCTTTACCCAATATGACTAGTAAAAGGGGAATAACATTTCCAATTATATATTTATGCATCGCATGGTGGTGACGCACTAGCTTTTTGTCGATATTTCCCATACAGAAGACTTATTTCACACCAGTCACTTATCCTTCAGTTTTACCCATAAGAGCAAGTGCGAGCAGACGACACGTATTGAAGGTGTACATAATAAGCAAATTTGATTGGAGCAAGATATTCCAGCAATTTATTGAGGATCGGAGGGGAAAATGAAGAAAATGAAATGAGATGTTTAACGTCCCACGATTATGCCGGCTAGGCTAAAGGAGACGGTGATGAGAAGTGGATGGAATGGTGGAATGAAGAAAGTGTGAGGAAATGGGAGAACTCCGAGAAAACCCACGCACACGGTGTTTGTCTACCAGAAAATTCACTTGGCGTAAGCTTGGATTGAACCGAGGACCCCAAGCACCAGAGGTGAACGCTCTACCACTGAGCCACCGTGGCCCCAAGGAAAATGAAGAATGCTACCCAATTAGTTGTTTGGACATACCAGCATCAAACTCTTTTCTGAAGCTGGTGTATTGAAAATGTAAAGCTCTCATGTACTTAGTTCAACTGTTCATCTTCGAGATTGTTTTACTCAGACATGTGCATTAATTGTAGCGAAATCATATTTTGGGAATCAGAAAACAACAGAATGGAAGTGACATGTTGGCGTTATCTTATAGTGTTGAACTATCCTCGAATTATGCGTTATTTCTATGAATCTTTCGAAGTTCTTCCTTTCGTTTTCTTTTTTAGTTTTTCAGTGTAATAGGTACCATTTCTGTTCCGAAAGAAGTAGAGATTATTATATGAAGCCTAAATTACTAAAATATAAACACTCTCCTTAATACTCGTTGTTTCAACTACTTTTTTTTTTTTTTTTTCATCTGAAGTAGCAGTGGGTCTGATTCAACCGGATCGTTTATGTCCCAACAGTGCACCGTGCCAGGTATAGGTTAATTTTTGTGTGCTTTATATAATATAAATTATTTCTATCGTTTATAAAAAGCTGAATTTTGCTTAAATAACGTTTTCCCTACAGACTATTTTGCTTGATAAGTTATGTTCCATATAATGTCCCATATTTTGTATATATAATTTGTAATTATGGCATGTTGACACATTTTCTTTATTTTTATCCTTATATCAATATTATATGTATAAAAATATAAGGAAATCAGAAAAATACGCTTGAAATAAATACAAGATTAAATCATACAAATCTTCTCTATCATTTGTAACTTTTTGTCTACCTGACCTACAAATATGAACTATATATTAAACAAAATAAATTTTAATTACAAAATATTTTGTTGTAAGTTCCAAGACTGTAGAATTGAACATAAGTTAAGAAATCAATTAAAACATGATTGTTCTACAGACGGTGGCGGTCAAATTGGAAATTTAAGCCAAATTGGATGCAGCTCAAGAAGGATATTCGGGGACTTTAGGATATTACTATACTTGATGAAAGGAAATTATCCTGCAAATTTCATTAAGATACTAATTTTTGCTAGGTTTGTCAAAATTTTCCCTTACATACTGTATTATTCAATAAGAGCGTGAAAATAGGAAAGGTTAACTATTAATGAGATGCAGAACTATCAACGTATGTGAGCTAAACCAAGTTAAAAAAAAAAGTTCAACTTTCGCCTAACAAGGAAATTAACTCTGTGTCATCGCTTTGATTTGTCATTTGCATAGCTAGGAGGTATTAAGCGAAACTTAAAGCCCCAAGGGAACTATAGCCCCTATACCCCTCCCCTTGAATCGTCGTCTTATATATATATATATATATATATATATATATATATACAGCGTGCGAATTAGATAATCTATATTGGGGGGATAAAATTAGGCCAACAGAACATAAAGTCTGAAGGTTTGTAAATGAAAAATCGTTGAAAATGTATAAAGTAAGCTGATGTAACATCATTAGTATGAAAACAGTCAATCAATGTTTTAAAAAATGGTAAAATTCTTAGCATTTTCTCCTATTTGAAACTTTTTTTTTACCAGGTTCGACTGATTATCTAAAAAAAAAAAAAGTAATACTTTGTACCTATACAATGAGAAGTTTACCACTCATTCAAACAATGTTTTCAATATTACACTTGTTATCTCGTACAAAGAAAGTGCGGAGCTTAAAGGTGTTTCGAATACATATGTATATCTGATGGGGGTAGGGTAATGTTTGCTTCAACTGTTAAAGATTTAAAATGTACACTCATGTCCAAAATGATTGATTCATATGAAGAATATAATTTGATAATGATTTTGCAGGGTACTTTTAATACTATGTGTATAATCGGAAAATCTATATTTGTGGTAAATTTCATAGGAAAAGAATTATAAATATGAAAATTAGAATGAGTAAAACAAAATATTGCTAAATGGACAAGAAAGTTTATTTTCGTTTTATTTTTATTTACTGCTCTCTTGACGTGAAATTTGTCACATACATGTCTTTGCCGATTTAACACGTACTAATATTATAAGAAATACCGGGCGAATTCATTATCAAATTATATTCCTACAACAACATATTTATAGACATGCGACGATAATTTTGGACATGAGTGTACATTTTGCAGCTACTTACCTGTTTGTAGAATTTTGTATAATTCTCTTCATGATTTGTGCTATTGATTTTCTATAATTATATTTTGGAAGTTTGAGGAAATTCTTGAATTCATTATGTGTTTTTCTTTCATCACCCACATTTAGTTAGAAGAATTAGTATTTGTCAGTGTCTAGTAGTCTATTATTTACGCACTTCAGTTAGAAAAGTTCAAGATAGCAAAATTCAACACTATTTAGTAACAAGGAAAAATGCTACAAATTTACATTTATATGATAAATTTCTTTTTCATAAGTCATTCTTGCTCTACATAAATTTTCGAGTTCATTTTTTATATTTTCCATGAAATTGAAGTTTATTATCGATAATTACACCACACCAAGTACTGATTAATATGGTTGACATTCATATTGAAAGCCAATACAAGAATCTTCCTCAGTAACCCCAAAAGAAAGAAAATAAATGTGAATTGCACATGTGTGTCCTCACTTATTTGGGAGTTTTCGCCAATACTACATGCCTTAATAATATCGAACGAGTTAGTGTTATTCTATATATTGTTGCGTAGCGTTTATAAATGAGTTTACATCAGATTACGAAATATGTTCTTAAAATATCAAATTATAGAAAATAAATATTATCAAACAAACCAAAAAGGTTAAGTGGCAAAAGAAATTGAATGTAAAAAGATAAATATTTTTTAAAAATAAATATACATTTTAAATTATCGACTAAAAGTGTTTAACAATTTCCAGATTATACCAACATAGCTAAAGCATATCCCAAAAACCATCTCCAATCCCACTACGAAACTGTCCCCAGTGCCGATTCTGCCATTGTTATTTAAATATCGTCACATTAATTCGTGAACAATTTAAAGTACGTGAAAGCCCTAATTGTGTATTTGTAGCACTTACAAGCACTGAGGAAACACTAACGATTGACAGCACTATTGTATAATTTGGAAAATATTCACAAAAATGGCGTTTCTCCCTTGACGTCAACTAAATATCACTACTTTTATTAGTTAATAACTTTACATGGATGAAAGTACTAACGTTGTGCTTGCAGTACTAACCACTATTAACGCAGTACTAACGATTGACACTACTTTTGTATAATTTGGAGAATATTTAGAAAAGTGGCGATTCTGGCTAGACGTCAAGTGAATTTCGCCACTTTAACTCGTTAATAACTTTATATGGGTGGGAGTACTAACGTTGTGCTTGGAGTACTAACCAGTACTAACGTAGTACTAACGATTGACATTACTTTTGTATAATTTGGAGAATATTTAGAAAGGTGGCGATTCTGGCTAGACGTCAAGTGAATTTCGCCACTTTAACTCGTTAATAACTTTATATGGGTGTGAGTACTAAAGTTGTGCTTGGAGTACTAACCAGTACTAACGTGGTACTAACGATTCACACTACTTTTGTATAATTTGGAGAATATTTAGAAAGGTGGCGATTCTGGCTAGACGTCAAGTGAATTTCGCCACTTTAACTCGTTAATAACTTTATATGGGTGTGAGTACTAAAGTTGTGCTTGGAGTACTAACCAGTACTAACGTGGTACTAACGATTGACACTACTTTTGTATAATTTGGAGAAGATTTACAAAAGTGGCGATTCTGGCTTGACGTCAAGTGAATATCGCCATTTTAATTTTTTTAATAACTTTATATGGGTGTGAGTACTAACGTTGTGCTTGGAGTACTAACCAGTACTAACGTGGTACTAACGATTGACACTACTTTTGTATAATTTGGAGAAGATTTACAAAAGTGGCGATTCTGGCTTGACGTCAAGTGAATATCGCCACTTTAATTCGTTAATAACTTTATATAGGTGTGAGTACTAACGTTGTGCTTGGAGTACTGACCAGTACTAACGTAGTACTAACGATTGACACTACTTTTGTATAATTTGAAGAAGATTTACAAAAGTGGCGATTCTGGCTTGACGTCAAGTGAATATCGCCATTTTAATTTTTTAAATAACTTTATATGGGTGTGAGTACTAACGTTGTGCTTGGAGTACTAACCAGTACTAACGTAGTACTAACGATTGACACTACTTTTGTATAATTCGGAGAAGATTTACAAAAGTGGCGATTCTGGCTTGACGTCAAGTGAATATCGCCATTTTAATTTTTTAAATAACTTTATATGGGTGTGAGTACTAACGTTGTGCTTGGAGTACTAACCAGTACTAACGTAGTACTAACGATTGACACTACTTTTGTATAATTTGGAGAAGATTTACAAAAGTGGCGATTCTGGCTTGACGTCAAGTGAATATCGCCACTTTAATTCGTTAATAACTTTATATGGGTGTGAGTACTAACGTTGTGCTTGGAGTACTGACCAGTACTAACGTAGTACTAACGATTGACACTACTTTTGTATAATTTGAAGAAGATTTACAAAAGTGGCGATTCTGGCTTGACATTCAAGTGAATATCGCCATTTTAATTTTTTAAATAACTTTATATGGGTGTGAGTACTAACGTTGTGCTTGGAGTACTAACCAGTACTAACGTAGTACTAACGATTGACACTACTTTTGTATAATTCGGAGAAGATTTACAAAAGTGGCGATTCTGGCTTCACGTCAAGTGAATATCGCCACTTTAATTCGTTAATAACTTTATATGGGTGTGAGTACTAACGTTGTGCTTGGAGTACTAACCAGTACTAACGTAGTACTAACGATTGACACTACTTTTGTATACGTTCACCTCTGGCGCTTGGGGTCCCGGGTTCGATCCCAGCCCCCGCCAAGTGAACTTTGTGGTGGACAAACACCGTGCTCGTGGGTTTTCTCGGGGTTCTCCCGTTTCCTCCCACTTTCTTCATTCCACCATTTCACTCATCTCTCATTATCACCGTTTCCTTTAGCCTAACCGGCATAACCGTGGGACGTAAAACTTAAAGATTTCATTTCATTTTTTACTTTTGTATAATTTGGAGAAGATTTACAAAAGTGGCGATTCTGGCTTGACGTCAAGTGAATATCGCCACTTTAATTCGTTAATAACTTTATATGGGTGTGAGTACTAACGTTGTGCTTGGAGTACTAACCAGTACTAACGTAGTACTAACGATTGACGCTACTTTTGTATAATTTGGAGAAGATTTACAAAAGTGGCGATTCTGGCTTGACGTCAAGTGAATATCGCCACTTTAATTCGTTAATAACTTTATATGGGTGTGAGTACTAACGTTGTGCTTGGAGTACTAACCAGTACTAACGTAGTACTAACGATTGACACTACTTTTGTATAATTTGGAGAAGATTTACAAAAGTGGCGATTCTGGCTTGACGTCAAGTGAATATCGCCACTTTAATTCGTTAATAACTTTATATGGGTGTGAGTACTAACGTTGTGCTTGGAGTAATGACCAGTACTAACGTAGTACTAACGATTGACACTACTTTTGTATAATTTGAAGAAGATTTACAAAAGTGGCGATTCTGGATTGACGTCAAGTGAATATCGCCACTTTAATTCGTTAATAACTTTATATGGGTGTGAGTACTAACGTTGTGCTTGTAGTACTAACCAGTACTATCGTAGTACTAACGATTGACACTACTTTTGTATAATTTGGAGAAGATTTACAAAAGTGGCGATTCTGGCTTGACGTCAAGTGAATATCGCCACTTTAATTCGTTAATAACTTTATATGGGTGTGAGTACTAACGTTGTGCTTGGAGTACTGACCAGTACTAACGTAGTACTAACGATTGACACTACTTTTGTATAATTTGAAGAAGATTTACAAAAGTGGCGATTCTGGCTTGACGTCAAGTGAATATCGCCATTTTAATTTTTTTAATAACTTTATATGGGTGTGAGTACTAACGTTGTGCTTGGAGTACTAACCAGTACTAACGTAGTACTAACGATTGACACTACTTTTGTATAATTTGGAGAAGATTTACAAAAGTGGCGATTCTGGCTTGACGTCAAGTGAATATCGTCACTTTTAATTCGTTAATAACTTTATATGGGTGTGAGTACTAACGTTGTGCTTGGAGTACTAACGAGTACTAACGTAGTACTAACGATTGACACTACTTTTGTATAATTTGGAGAAGATTTACAAAAGTGGCGATTCTGGCTTGACGTCAAGTGAATATCGTCATTTTAATTTTTTTAATAACTTTATATGGGTGTGAGTACTAACGTTGTGCTTGGAGTACTAACCAGTACTAACGTAGTACTAACGATTGACACTACTTTTGTATAATTTGGAGAAGATTTACAAAAGTGGCGATTCTGGGTTGACGTCAAGTGAATATCGCCACTTTAATTCGTTAATAACTTTATATGGGTGTGAGTACTAACGTTGTGCTTGGAGTACTAACCAGTACTAACGTAGTACTAACGATTGACACTACTTCTGTATAATTTGGAGAAGATTTACAAAAGTGGCGATTCTGGCTTGACGTCAAGTGAATATCGCCACTTTAATTCGTTAATAACTTTATATGGGTGTGAGTACTAACGTTGTGCTTGGAGTACTGACCAGTACTAACGTAGTACTAACGATTGACACTACTTTTGTATAATTTGAAGAAGATTTACAAAAGTGGCGATTCTGGCTTGACGTCAAGTGAATATCGCCATTTTAATTTTTTAAATAACTTTATATGGGTGTGAGTACTAACGTTGTGCTTGGAGTACTAACCAGTACTGACGTAGTACTAACGATTGACACTACTTTTGTATAATTCGGAGATTTACAAAAGTGGCGATTCTGGCTTGACGTCAAGTGAATATCGCCACTTTTAATTCGTTAATAACTTTATATGGGTGTGAGTACTAACGTTGTGCTTGGAGTACTAACCAGTACTAACGTAGTACTAACGATTGACATTATTTTTGTATAATTTGGAGAAGATTTACAAAAGTGGCGATTCTGGCTTGACGTCAAGTGAATATCGCCACTTTAATTCGTTAATAACTATATATGGGTGTGAGTACTAACGTTGTACTTGGAGTACTAACCAGTACTAACGTAGTACTAACGATTGACACTACTTTTGTAAAATTCGGAGAAGATTTACAAAAGTGGCGATTCTGGCTTGACGTCAAGTGAATATCGCCACTTTAATTCGTTAATAACTTTATATGGGTGTGAGTACTAACGTTGTGCTTGGAGTACTAACCAGTACTAACGTAGTACTAACGATTGACACTACTTTTGTATAATTTGGAGAAGATTTACAAAAGTGGCGATTCTGGCTTGACGTCAAGTGAATATCGCCACTGTAATTCGTTAATAGCTTTATATGGGTGTGAGTACTAACGTTGTGCTTGGAGTACTGACCAATACTAACGTAGTACTAACGATTGACACTACTTTTGTATAATTTGAAGAAGATTTACAAAAGTGGCGATTCTGGCTTGACGTCAAGTGAATATCGCCATTTTAATTTTTTTAATAACTTTATATGGGTGTGAGTACTAACGTTGTGCTTGGAGTACTAACCAGTACTAACGTAGTACTAACGATTGACACTACTTTTGTATAATTTGGAGAAGATTTACAAAAGTGGCGATTCTGGCTTGACGTCAAGTGAATATCGCCACTTTTAATTCGTTAATAACTTTATATGGGTGTGAGTACTAACGTTGTGCTTGGAGTACTAACCAGTACTAACGTAGTACTAACGATTGACACTACTTTTGTATAATTTGGAGAAGATTTACAAAAGTGGCGATTCTGGCTTGACGTCAAGTGAATATCGTCATTTTAATTTTTTTAATAACTTTATATGGGTGTGAGTACTAACGTTGTGCTTGGAGTACTAACCAGTACTAACGTAGTACTAACGATTGACACTACTTTTGTATAATTTGGAGAAGATTTACAAAAGTGGCGATTCTGGCTTGACGTCAAGTGAATATCGCCACTTTAATTCGTTAATAACTTTATATGGGTGTGAGTACTAACGTTGTGCTTGGAGTACTAACCAGTACTAACGTAGTACTAACGATTGACACTACTTTTGTATAATTTGGAGAAGATTTACAAAAGTGGCGATTCTGGCTTGACGTCAAGTGAATATCGCCACTTTAATTCGTTAATAACTTTATATGGGTGTGAGTACTAACGTTGTGCTTGGAGTACTAACCAGTACTAACGTAGTACTAACGATTGACACTACTTTTGTATAATTTGGAGAAGATTTACAAAAGTGGCGATTCTGGCTTGACGTCAAGTGAATATCGCCACTTTAATTCGTTAATAACTTTATATGGGTGTGAGTACTAACGTTGTGCTTGGAGTACTAACCAGTACTAACGTAGTACTAACGATTGACACTACTTTTGTATAATTTGGAGAAGATTTACAAAAGTGGCGATTCTGGCTTGACGTCAAGTGAATATCGCCACTTTAATTCGTTAATAACTTTATATGGGTGCGAGTACTAACGTTGTGCTTGGAGTACTGACCAGTACTAACGTAGTACTAACGATTGACACTACTTTTGTATAATTTGAAGAAGATTTACAAAAGTGGCGATTCTGGCTTGACGTCAAGTGAATATCGCCATTTTAATTTTTTACATAACTTTATATGGGTGTGAGTACTAACGTTGTGCTTGGAGTACTAACCAGTACTAACGTAGTACTAACGATTGACACTACTTTTGTATAATTCGGAGAAGATTTACAAAAGTGGCGATTCTGGCTTGACGTCAAGTGAATATCGCCACTCTTAATTCGTTAATAACTTTATATGGGTGTGAGTACTAACGTTGTGCTTGGAGTACTAACCAGTACTAACGTAGTACTAACGATTGACATTATTTTTGTATAATTTGGAGAAGATTTACAAAAGTGGCGATTCTGGCTTGACGTCAAGTGAATATCGCCACTTTAATTCGTTAATAACTTTATATGGGTGACAGTACTAACGTTGTGCTTGTAGTACTAACCAGTACTAACGTAGTACTAACGATTGACACTACTTTTGTATAATTTGGAGAAGATTTACAAAAGTGGCGATTCTGGCTTGACGTCAAGTGAATATCGCCATTTTAATTTTTTTAATAACTTTATATGTGTGTGAGTACTAACGTTGTGCTTGGAGTACTAACCAGTACTAACGTAGTACTAACGATTGACACTACTTTTGTATAATTTGGAGATTTACAAAAGTGGCGATTCTGGCTTGACGTCAAGTGAATATCGCCACTTTAATTCGTTAATAACTTTATAGGGGTGTGAGTACTAACGTTGTGCTTGGTGTACTAACCAGTACTAACGTAGTACTAACGATTAGTATATTTTTCATTTAATTATTAGTAAGTGGCGATTTTGACTTGACAAGCGTGAGAAAAACGAGTGTGTTAGTTGCAGAGCAAAACCGGTTTTTATAAAAACCGAAACCGGTTTCGGTGAAAAACCGAACCGGTTTTTGGAGAAAACCGAAAAACCGTTTTTTGTGCCCATCACTAGTTTCATCCCCTTCCAGCAGCTCCAGAATATGAAGAAATAGCGCAAGTTCCTATTAACCTACCACCAGAAGATTATTTCAGAAGATGAAGAAACAATTGAATTTTTCCTGGCGACGTGATTTTAGTTACTCTTCTCGGATTACCAGCCAGACTGAAGGTATTGATATCCGACGTTTCGAGTGCAGGCATCGCATTCATCTTAAGGGATTTTAATCTTAGTGAATCCAGACATCACATTCATCTTGAAGGATTTTAATCTTAGTGAATGCGGACATCACATTCATCTTGAGGAATTTTAATCTTAGTGAATGCAGACATCACATTCATCTTGAGGGATTTTAATCTTAGTGAATTCACACATCACATTCATCTTGAGGGCAGACATCACATTTATCTTGAGGGATTTTAATCTTAGTGAATGCAGACATCACATTTATCTTGAGGGATTTTAATCTTAGTGAATGCAGACATCACATTCATCTTGAAGGATTTTAATCTTAGTGAATGCGGACATCACATTCATCTTGATGAATTTTAATCTTAGTGAATGCAGACATCACATTCATCTTGAGGGATTTTAATCTTAGTGAATCCACACATCACATTCATCTTGAGGGCAGACATCACATTTATCTTGAGGGATTTTAATCTTAGTGAATGCAGACATCACATTTATCTTGAGGGATTTTAATCTTAGTGAATGCAGACATCACATTCATCTTGAGGGATTTTAATCTTAGTGAATGCGGACATCACATTCATCTTGAGAGATTTTAATCTTAGTGAATGTGGTGTCGGCATTCGAAACGTCGGATATCAATTCCTTCAGCCTGGCTGATAGCCCGAGAAGAGTTACTAAAAATTTATGAAAACATATCCCCGAAACCATATTTGAAGCAATTTGCTTACATACTAGTTAGAAATACACCGTACTTATCTGACACTGGAAAACTACTGAATTGTACAGTGCAAGAAATCAAAACTTTTATGCCATTAGTATTATTATGTTCGAACTAAAATATCCGAGAATTTGAATGTATTGGGAAACAAAATCAAGGGTTGCTGTTGTTGCTGACAACATGCAAAGGAATAGGTAGTTCATACTTAGAAAACAGATGAAATTACGTGATGACAGAAAAGTTTCAGCGGAGGAGAAATATTCTAATGTTTTTTGGAAGTGCAATCAGGGCCGGATTTCCCAATAGGCCCGGTAGGCCCGCGCCTATGGGCGCAAGCTCCCAGGGGGCGCACGGCCGAGAGAAAAAAAAATAAAAAATATCTAGAAATAAAAATAAATAGCCATAACTCAACATATTTTTTGAACTGATTAAAAAAATCAGGCTAATAAATCATTCTGATTTTGAAGTTCATTGGAACAAATAATTGTTGGTAAAGTTATACTATTTTTCAACATTATGCATCAACTTCGTTACAACATTGAGCTCAAACACGGGAGAACGGGCTGTAATTTTTTAATAAAGGTTTTTAGGAATGTAACTTTAACCAGACTAGGGGGTGGAAAAAATTATTGGGCCTAGGGGCGCCAAAATGCTAAATCCGGCTCTGAGTGCAATGTAAAACTTTAAATGTAATAATTAATAAATTTGTTCTTGAATCTTTTGAAAATATATAATAAAAGTGTATAGAATGGATTTAACTATGTATCTTCTAAGATACACGTAATCAAACAAGATGAAATCTCAGTGTAACGTCTTACTGCTATACCGTTAAGGACTTAAGGAGACAAGTGATAATGAAAAGTGATGAAAAATTGATGGAATGAGAAAGTGGGAGGAAACAGGAGAACCTACAAAACCCATGACCTCAACGTCATCCACTACGAACTCGCTTGGCAACGGATCGAATCAAGGACTCTTCGAACAGGAAGTAAGAGCACTATCATTGAACTACCACACCACAGGCTTAAAGAAACAAAATTATAAATATTTCTATACCAAGAACCCCGTTTCAATCAAAAGAATTAAGATACAATAGCAAAATTGTAAAAAAAAGTTGTAAGGCAATTAGCGTATACAACAAGACCTGATGTCCCCTAGAGGTAACATGGGGTTACTCATAACCCACCCTACGCATCAATATTTTGGGGTCATTTTACAATCATCTAGGAACTATATTAAATATATGTAAAGGGAAATTAGAACTTTGAGATAAAAAAAAAATCCCCGGACTGATTAGGTTAAGGGAAGACTTGACTCTAGCAATCGGCAGTGGGAATATTTTCGGTGGGAAGGAAAATAAAAAGTGGGAATATTCCTGCTTTTTCCCTAGCATAAATTCCCGGGAAGGAATTTATTTCCATTTATTTAGTTTTTCTTTCAAATTATAAGAACCATATGACTAATTACTTTATTTTCATTTATTATGATTTACTTCTAGGTTTTAAATAATTTGGAGGTAAAAACAATAAAATTTGTTGACTATAATTTATATAACTAATAATATGATTTTTTAAGTTCCATTTACATTTGCACTAAAAAGTAGAAAGTGCTAATTTACAAACGACGTAAAGGAATCAGTTAGTAATGTAGAAATTATGTAGAAATAGAGATGAAGTACTATCAATACACCCGGAACCATCGTTAGTCATAGACGTTGGTCTGTTTCCTGTCTCTGACTCGAATTCCTGAATAGGTACTCGGATATCTCTTACATGTGAATTAACTCATGAAGAAATAGGTAGGAAGAAAGGTGGTGTATGAAAATGTTACGTGCAAAATTATAAAGATATGTCAGTTTGTTGCAAATATTGTGAACATAAATATGTATGCGCAAATGTTGATAAAATGGTGAGACATGTGTCTTTTGGCAGTTACCCAAAATAATTTGTTTACAAATTTAATAATTTAATATGTTTATAATATCAGTAGTAGAGTCAAGTCTAGAAAATCCACTTACATATAAATTTAAAATGTTTAGCGATGTAAAAGTATGTGGAGTTACTATACCATTTTCCCCACACATTTACTTGCATAGAACAAATTGTAAGTAAATATACATTTATGCGTTCTCTCCAAATATAATATAAGCTTAATAAAATAACATAATACCGTTCAGAATATACATTTTAAAGAATCGTCTGAGGACAACAGTGATAATATACAGTGATAAAAAAAAAAACGAATGTAACTTTGAAATCATAATATAGTAATAGAATGCAATTTTCATTGTGATTGTACATAAATTCCCGGAAAATTCCCATTTTTTGGGATTCTACCCAGGGAATATTCCCGAAAAATATTTTCCCGGGAATTTACCCATCGCTACTTGACTCTTCCATGCTCTCGGGAGTTACTGAATGTGGTGTGACGATCAGTAGATTTGGGTACCTTTTATTTCTAGTATACCGGTACAATTTAGCAGAGCTTAAGTGAATCCCTGAGCTGCACTCGGACTAGGATAGAACAAGGCAGGGGCGTCATTTCAGACTTCGCTTGAGGGGGGCAAGAGCACCACGGATACAAGATTTTCACGTTTTGCACTAGTATATCAGTAGACAATCGATTAAAGTATATTTATTCCTCAAACTCTTGGGGGGGGCAATTGCCCCCTCCTGCCCTCCCTAAATGACGCCCCTGGAACAAGGCAATAAATCCTTTCCCCCGGGAATCGAATCCAGGTTGTCGACTTGGTAGTTGGAAGTCTTATCGAGTATGTCATTGTATTTCCAAGGGATAAGTAAGCTATTATTTAATAAATATGTTGAATGATCCTGTTACTAACGGGAAACTTTGTATCAAACATTTTTGTTGCCTTTGATTCGACTTTCTGTTGACTTGTCCTCAATACATTGCTGATATATATTTATTAGTTGGCGTCACCACCAGAAAAGCTATACACACTTTTGTAAGTATTTCTTGTTCTCAAAGAATGATACAAAGTGCTATTGTTATGCAGCCATGAGTTCTTCCTGCTCTATGCTCAGAAGTTAACACAAGTCAGAAAACCGTATCGCGTTACGTTGGACAATTCTCCATCAGTTGCGTATGTCGCCATTCTGATTCAGATTAGCGTGCTTTATGAACCATTAAAACAAGAAAATGTAGCGCTGTGAATAGAAAGTAAAAAATAGTCATTACTCTGTGATCACGTATTCGCTTATGAGTACAGCAGCTCAAATACTGTACATTATGGAAACAAGGACTGTTTGTTATTGACTTTAAAGGACAAAGGAAATCTTGACGATATTTCTAGCATTTGCTGTTTACGTCATTATCTCAAAATCGATACCAAGAAATAGTGCTACTTAAAATTTTATGTTCAGCCACGTACAGCAAATTTCAATCATTTTGAGTCGGGTAACCGCAAAAAAGCAGATCTGTCATCATCAAATTTTGCAGCGGTCACGAAGTTTTTCAGTAAAAATCCGAGATAATAAAATTAAATCTTTAAGTTTTACGTTCCAAAGTTATGCTGGCTAGGCTAAAGGAAACGATGATTATGAGAAATGAATGGAATGGTGTAATGAAAAAGTGGGGAAATTGGAAAACCTCTAGAAACCCCCACACACGGTGTTTGTCCACCACAAAGCTCACTTGGAGCGAGCTGGGATCGAACCCACGCACCAGAGGTGAACGCTCTACCACTGAGCCACCGTGGCCTCAAAATCCGAGGTAAGATTAACTGCGAAAGAAAAATTTCAGACAGATCTAAGATTGATGATCATCGTGAAATTAGTTGAAATATTTCGCTTTTGGGTGCAAAAAGTTGTTTTAGCTAGTTCTTATCTTTCAGAAAACATATTTAAGAGCACACTGGCATAGTGACTAGTGCGTATCTTTATTATACTTGGTTTCAGATTCGATTTCCGGTGGGAGAAATTGGAATTTGAATACATTCTTGTGATTCGGATTCCACCTTGAAACGCTTACAGCTTCCGTGCAGAAAAGACACGCCAAAATTTTAACAAAAAATAAATAAATAAATAAAATAAATAAATAAAAAAATAAAAAAATAAAGTAATGACAACAGTAATGTAGAGAGCAGTTGTCGATAAGCATATCTTCACCAGAAGAAGCTTGTCCAGTCTTCCAGATGTGTTAAGATAAAGCTGGAAATGTGATACAATGAATATGCAAAGAAGAAACTTATTTAGAACCAACTTACCAAAGATACGTATAAATGTTATAATCATTTTCTATGCTTTATTTTATGACATCTTTATATGATGTCTGTTATACTTCTTATTAATATTTTCAGCATTTTGTAATAGTCGGTAAAGTATTTCCAACAAAAAATGTTTATCATAAAATATTCTGTTTAGAGACAGATAGATAAAATTTTGTTAATTTGTTTCAGAAGCTCGCACGAATGAAAATGGGAATCGATAAACATCACTTCAAAATACTGCATGTTTCCGGTTCTTTCGAATGTGATTTACTTTCTGTCCTTCCAGCTGCTACGTAATGTCATGTATCTTAAGACGGGTAAGAGACACCAACAGCTGTCCGTCTACTTGTTTGTGTATAAGAGCTTGTATCTTGAGACGGGTAAGAGACACCGGTGACTGTCCGTCCATTTGTTTGTATGTAATAGCTTGTTACTTGAGACGGGTAAGAGACACCGGAAGCTGTCCGTCCATTTTTTGTATGTAATAGCTTGCATCTTGAGACCGGTAAGAGACACCTGTAACTGTCTGTCCATTTGTTTGTATGTAATAGCTTGTTACTTGAGACGGGTAAGAGACACCGGCAGTTGTCCGCCCATTTGTTTGTTTGTAATAGCTTGTATCTTAAGACGGGTAAGAGACACCGGCAGCTGTCCGTCTACTTGCTTGTATGTAATAGCTTGTTACTTGAGACGGGTAAGAGACACAGGCAGCTGTCCATCCATTTGTTTGTATGTAATAGCTTGCATCTTGAGACGGATAAGAGACACCGGTAGCTGTCCGTCCATTTGTTTGTATGTAATAGCTTGTTACTTGAGACGGGTAAGAGACACCGGTAACTGTCCGTCTACTTGCTTGTATGTAATAGCTTGTTACTTGGGACTGGTAAGAGACACCGGCAGCTGTCCGTCCATTTGTTTGTATGTAATAGCTTGTATCTTGAGATGGAAAGAGACACCGACAACTGTTTGACCATTTGTCAGAGCACAATGGCCCGTATGTTAAGTCGGTTATGAGACATCGACAGCTTTTCGTCCATCTGCCTGTATTTAATGTCCTGTATCTTGAGACGGGTAGGACATTGACAGTTGTCCTTCTGTCTGCCTTACGTAATGACCTGTATCTTAAGACGAATAAGAGACACAATAATTGTCCATGTAAGAATTTGTAGGTAATGGCCTGTATATTGAGACGTGTAAGAGACACAGGCTGCCGTCTATCTATCTGTATGTACATAATGCTGTATATTTTGAAACAAGTACAAAGCACAGATAACAGTCCATCTATTTATCTGTATGTAAACCCTTTATCTTAAAACGGGTAAGACACATCAATAACTGTTTGTCCATCTGTTTGTATGCAATGTATCTTGAGAGACACTACTGACATCTGTCGGTGTGTCTATATTCAGACGAATAAGTGATGCTGGCAGAAGTGCATATGTAGATTTATATGCGTCTACATTAGTGTATATCAGCCAAAAGTAATAACTTATTTATCTCCGGTTGAAATTTTCAGACATTGTCTGCTGCAATAATTGCTACAACAGATGCATATCAAAATCTAATATATGAGGGACACCAAGAAATTAAATTCCGATGGACTGTACAATGAACAATGATTTTATAACTGTGTAGTCAATCACACGCATCCTCCTTTCATCATACACATCATCTTTGTTGAGACATTTGTCGTAATGCGGCACAGCTTCTTTTATGATTCTGTCAAAACATTCTGTCACCAATTACTGGAACTAGATTCATAACCGTTCGCAACTCAGTCGCGCTGCCAAAAGGTTGTCTGACTAAAAATTGCTTTAGACGGAGTAAATTGGAAGTCCTGCACGCGAGATTGAGATTTATAGCAATGTCACACAATACCTTTCATGCCCAATGAGAATGCGATTGAGGTACTGGTCAACTTCCTGGTGATAACGCAGCAGGAAGATCAAAGTAGACGTCCTGCCGTCAGTTGTTTTTGAATATCACGTGCACACAACTTGCGACAGAAAAACTACAGTCGCTGGGCGATGACCACAAGCAGCAGAGACAGGAAGATTTGCGGAAAATAACATGAGAGTTCGAACATTGTGAACCGTCGGTTTAGCAAAATTGTTTGCTGCACACTTTTCAAGTCAGGCGTAGCAATGGATGGCCGAACACTACGATATCTGTCGTGCACGTTAGTGTGGCATGCTGTAAACTGTCTGCACCATCTTCTACCATACCTTCACTCATGAAACCCCGTCCATACATTTCACACAACTGCCTGTAGATCATTGACGCTTACAACTTCTTATCGTAGAGTACCTGATTACCGCGCGTACCTAGCATCTGGCAGGAGGGTGTATACATGTCACTATCACATAGGGTCGTTCAGTTCTCTCACCACTGCGCTCGCACCAAATTATAGGAAAGTGTTCCTTCTCCACTCTTACGCAAACGTGTCTCGCTCTCACACTTGTCCTTGGGTCACTTCCGGAACTTATTTTCTGGGCGCGCGTCCAAAACATAGTTGACTCTAATAAAATTATACTTTAGCCTTGGCGAGCTCCAGACACCTGTGACTCTCTCTGGCTATACTACAAAATATGATCACCTGCTGTCCGTTAGTCTGTGCATAACGTAGTGTACCTCAGAAACAAGAAAGAGGAAAAAACCTATCGCAAAAGCGACTTATTATGCGGATTTAGCATCTTCAACTGTTTTTAACTAGAAGATCTTTTCTATCTATCTCTCTGCCACAATACGATAGTTTGTCTAGATACATTGAGAAGACAGAAGGGAAGAACATTTTTCGTGTTGCACGACAGAAAGAAGTATTCGTTATAGCATTTCGGCGGATGGATTCTACCAAGAGCGCCGATTTTTCTGTAAATTTGGGGGGGGGGCATTCAGATGCAGAAGGTATATATATATATATATATATATATATATATATATATATATATATATATATATATATATATATATATATATATATATATATATATATATATATATGAAGATTTTAAGACAAATTGCACTCAAATTATGCCAAATATTGTATATTCATAAATACAATAAGGGGCCCACATGAGCTTTGGGGGCCCCCTCGCCCCCCAGGATCGGCGCCCTTGTCTACCAATATTCTGAAAAATCAGAAGGGCATGTCTATGATTGTCAAAGGTACTTCTTCCACGGGTGAAGGATTTGTAACATTCCATGACGTAACCAACCTATCTATGATAATCCTAAATACGCTTTAAAATTCAGATATGAACATACGAAACGAAAAATTACAAGATTGCACGAACTAGACTGCATTGTACGATAAAATATTAAAATGTAACTTGGATCAAATACCACAGAAGAATCTAGTAATGTCTACATACCTTAATAAAGACCCTTACATGAACCACACACCGTTAAATGCACGGGAGAGGTTTTTTGAAGGCCGAACTAATAGTGTGAAAATGTACTATGAAACTGATGCAACCATAGGATAAATAGGCGTGGAAAAATAGGATTAATCAGTGTGCAAATATAGGATTAATAAACATGCAAATAAAATATTTCAGATGGTTCGAGAATTCTTTTCTTCCGCACCATCTCTCGCTCAGGAGACGAAATTACGAAACTCTCTGCTTGCATCACCATAGACTATATAGAGTTAGATTTCATCTGGATTCGAAATGCTGCCATATTGTATCCACAGCCATTAATGATCCTTTTATTAATTTTGGTGGAGCACAAACATAATTCAAAGTTTAATATGTGACAGAAAGGTCTGTCACAAACTGTCTACATGTATCATTTCTTTCATTTATTAAAGAGATCGTTGTACGAACAAAATAATTATGTTAGCGTAGAATGTGCGGGAAAAATGAAAAATTTACGAATAAAACGTAAGTTCTGGCACCCCGATAAGTTTTGCACACAAAGATTGTTCCACCAAAGTCGAACATTCTTTATCAGGGTTTCCACATACTTATTGATTTATACATATTTTGGGGCATTAGCGGCACCTATAACCTTAAGCCTGTCTCGTATAAAGAATGACGTCCTAAACAACACACTACACGGGGCAGGACGAAGGAAAAAGAAATGGAGATGGAAGAAAGCATTCTGAAACCTGCACCTTAGGTACCATTCCGGCATTTGCCTAGTATGAATGAGGACAACCCAAGCAAAAACCTCACTCAATATGGTTAATCTGAAAAAAGCTGTTACTCCTTTTCAACCGAGTATGCCCACCAGGAATAGAACCTGGAATAGAACCTGAACCTCATAAACAACTGCTCATCTTCAGTTAGTTAGCTTATAATCTGTTTCAAAATTACATCACGTAACACTACATCTGTAAATCGTTCATAACTTGTTTACATAGGATATATATATATATATATATATATATATATATATATATATATATATATATATATATATATATATATATATATATATCTTGCCTATTCCAATAAAAATACACGTACTGACAGTGAAACATACTTAAACCACATATACAACTCTCCTTCAAACAACTGTTAATAATAAATTTAAACAAAGTAGAATATTAGTGAAAATGAAGTTAATATTTTTTACAATTATTGTAGTTGTTAATTTGTATCAACTATAAGACTTCTGTTACTTACTGAGGGAACGCATTACAACATCATATAGCTTATCTCTCATTGTATATTTCACGAATATAGGTCTACTGGTTTTTCTTCGCTGTAAATCAATAAAACTCGCGGTGAAACATTTCACAGAAGCAACCCAATAGGATGGACAGCCATTTTATCCACTAAACTTCATACATTTACCTCGACGAGAACTATGAACCACAGTACTCGTACAGCATCTTTCGAAAAAGAATAACAATGGTATTCTTCAAGTATATTTAGGTGAATGGTACTTTACGCGATTGAAACTCAATTTCAATAGTCTTTACTTTATCCAAAGTTGGTAGATAATGTTAGTTTTTCTCGGGTATACTCTGGATTACCCTGTCCCTATGCCTTACCCGTAACATTTATTTATTTATTTATTTAGAAAACAAAACAGGCTTAATGCCTAATTATAGTGTCGTATAATACATACATAGACATATATACATTTACCCGTACAATTAATCAATTCACTTCGAGTGTCAGGTACTCGGTAATATTCCAGTTTCTAAATGCATATTCTGACATACTGAATATATCTAATACACAGTTTTATGACTTAATTCATTGTAGGAGTCACACATTCTCCTTAGCGGAGATTTACTGAGAATATTTGTTCGTGCCCTTTCACAGAAAAATATACCAGTATTCCCTGGTCTTGTTCTGCCTGTTGGAACGCTCAGATATATTTTCGTGAGTAGCTCTGGACAGTCAATTTTATTATTTAATACTTTATATAAAAATGGTAAATCAAACATCTTTCGTCGATTCGTCAACGTTAGGAAATTCAAACTCCTTACTAAGTCCACGTAGGGAATCTGTGTGGGATAGAAAGCTGTTTTCTTGTACGTAAGCATTTTTAGAAATTTAAATTGTATGTTTTCTATTGCTTGTAAGTATTTATTTACATTCGGTGTCCAAATAACGCACGCATATTCTAATCGGGACCTTACGTACAAATTATAAAGTTTAATGAATGTTGACTCGTTTCTAAACTCTTTACCCATTCTATAGATAAAACCAAGGTTTCTGAATGCAGCGTTAGAGATTGCATCGATGTGATGAGAGAACGTCAATTTTGAATCAAAAATTACTCCTAAATCTTTAACTGAATTTGGTTTACACAGAGATATGCCATTAATTATATACGGATGATTGATGGGATTTTCTTTCCTTGAGAACGATAAAGACTTACATTCAATGAAAGTTTGTTTTTGTCACACCATTGCCCAACACCCTCTAAATCCTGCTCGAGTTGTGTGCAGTCATCTATTGTGCTTATTTTGGAATATAATTTGAGATCATAGGCAAACAACAGAAAGTGAGAGTTTTTAACATAGGTTGAAATATCATTAATTACAAGAAGAAATAATAGCGGACCTAAATGGGATCCTTGAGGAACACCTGATAATGTGGTAAATTTCGTGGTAATATATCCCTTGTAAGAGACACCTTGCTCTCGATTGCACGAGTAAGAAGCGAAGTACTCTATTGCTCGTTTAGAAAAATTGAAAGATACCAATTTCTGTAGTAGCACGTCATGGTCAACTTAGTCGAAAGCCTTACTGAAATCCGTATAAATGACGTCCACTTGACCGCCTTTGTCTAACTCTTGCTATGTAATCCGTTACTATTGCTAGATTGGTCGTTGTGGATTTATTCCTTAAAAATCCGTGTTGATGTTCAGATATGACAGGCTTTGTATGGTTTAAAATTCTGTTATAACATATATACAGTATCGGATATACTCTGGATTACCCTGTCCCTATGCTTTACCCATAACATATATACAGTATCGGGTATACTCTGGATTACCCTGTCCCTATGCTTTACCCGTAACGTATGTACAGTATCGGGTATACTCTGGATTACGATATCCCTATGCTTTACCCGTAACATATATACAGTATCGGGTATACTCTGGATTACCCTGTCCCTATGCTTTACCCATAACATATATACAGTATCGGGTATACTCTGGATTACCCTGTCCCTATGCTTTACCCATAACATATATACAGTATCGGGTATACTCTGGATTACCCTGTCCCTATGCTTTACCCGTAACGTATGTACAGTATCGGGTATACTCTGGATTACGATATCCCTATGCTTTACCCGTAACATATATACAGTATCGGGTATACTCTGGATTACCCTGTACAGCCAGCAGCATGAGCAACATGAGCATGTAAGTTTATTGTGAAACTTCGCCTAACAGCCCAGGGAATCAACATAACGTCTAAGTGGCACGAATCACACCAGGAGAAACCTCGTCGTGTTCCCCTGTACACTTATTTTAGAGCAAAAGACATTGTCGTTGCACAATAAACTTACATTCTCATGTTGCATGTTCTTTGCTGCGGACTATACATCTTGAAGCTGCTACAGGTGCAAAAATTACCCAGAAGAGAAATGTAGCCTATATTATATTTGCGAGTACAAAATTACATGATTAGTCTTGCAACTCTGCGAACAGAGTTTATCAGCTACCACATTATTGTGAATATTCGCTTAAAAGCAACACATTACTGACATCTGAGTGTAATAGCCATTTTTGCGATTGTTACTTACGGTGACATTTATTCTTTTAATGTGGAAATCTTCATAAGATACTGTGAATATCAATGTGTGAAATAGATACCAGATGAGTAGGAACAAAAATTTTTAAAGTATCCTAAGTATTACATATGACGTTGTAAAGAAAACATTGCTAGGTCTGATCACAAAGCTATCAGATCAAATTTTATGGAATAATGTGCTTATTGCATTAAGCGTTCTGACAAATGCATTTCGTAGCAAATACAAGATTCATTCACATCATAGATGAATTTTCTTAAAATAAATGACTAAAGCAGAAACAAAAGTAAATAAATAACAACGAACTTTAGAAGATGACGCTTTCTTCGTGAAGGAACAATAGACTAGATGAATTTTAGTACGTAGTGATGCTAGGTCCTCAAGTTGAAATTTCCCTCAGGAATGTTCAAAAATTCCCTTTTTAAGATAAAATTTCCCTAAGTTTCGTTCACTATATGTATATAAAATTGTTTAAAGACAACATTATTGTGCATCTATGGATTATTATACTGTGTTTATATCTCCACAACATGCATTTGTACTTTGGTCTTCTGTTATTACATCAACGTTGTCTTGTATAATGACATCCTCAAACCGTTGTCACGTTGTGTGTGGGGTTCTGGTAAGAATGCCAGCGTCTTTCGTCATACTGCCGCAGTGCTTAGTAACATAACATTTGTTGAAAAGCTAGATTTCCTTACATTTTATCTCATATTCGTAAAATCTCCCTTTTTCCCTCCTTAAAAAAATCTTTGCTAAATCTCCCTACGCCGCGGTGGCCCATGTGTGCTGAAAATAGTTTCATTAGTTAGTTTTACTCATACTATTTATTTCTGTAACTTCGTGCAAAGATATCTCCCAAATTTACCTTGTAAGCTACACCTTTACTGAATGCAATTTACTTTTAAATTAGTCAAACTAAGAAGAGGAGACAAGGTGAACAGATCTTACTTACAGGATTTAGAAAAAGATAGAAAACCATTTTATTTTACAAAAAGGATTGCAAATTGAACATTTTATTGGTAATTATAAGAAAACGTTATACTTTGCCATCAAACGGATTTTTTTCTTGACAGCTTTTATCAGGATAACTTTGAATTGCTCAGCACAATAATGATATAAGAGATTCCAGCCCAAGAATAAATGAAAAGTAGAATTAACGAAGGGTGTAACCCTGCAACCAAAACTTTAAAAACAAAGAAAAGCTGTTTTCCTCACTGCATAATTATTTATAGCTTGAATTCATTTGTGGAAATTTAGTAGCGAAATCATGCGACTGTCACTTTCATTCTTCTTTGTGGTTATTGGTCTTAGCCAGTGTTGGGCAAAATCAATTGAAATCAATTGCAATTGATCAAACAATTGAAAGTAATTGCTCTGAAAATCAATTGCAATTGATTTCAATTGCAATTGATTTCAATTTGTAATTGACAATTAATTTCAATTGCAATTGAATTCAATCATAAAATTTGCAATTAAATTTTCGTCAATTGTTAATTGTTAATTGGTCACCAGGCAATTGAAACTTTTAATTGTTAATTGTCAATTGCAAAGGATGCAATTGAAACATTTAATTGTTAATTGCAATTGACAATTGAAACTTGTAATTGTTAATTGTAATTGTTAATTGCAATTGAAATCAGCAATTAAAACTGAAGATAAGAAGATGTGTGTGTATTGTGTTGTCCACTTGTTACTGTTTTACATATTTCAAGTAAGGTATTCATAAGAAATGCTGGATACCTACCATCCCTTCCCCCCCATGGGAAGAAAGCCGGGAAACTAAGTTTTTTTAAAAAATATATTATGTTTATGGTTCTATCCCCCTCGAAAGAATTCTATATGCCCGTTTTGCGTACAATAGGAATGGGCACCAACGAGTTCGAGCGAGTTTTCTTTAAAACTCGACTCGACTCGAAGCAGACACCTTTGAGCTCGACTTGAGATCTCGGCTCGGAAAATTTCCCCCAACTCGACTCGAATTCGGATCGAGTTTCCAGTCTAGTCGAGCCAATTCGAGCTAAATTCTTTGTGTAGTTCCAAGTACTACTATCTTCAAGTATCCTACATAGACAATATAATTATCAATGATACTACTACTACTACTACTATAATTAATTATTATCCTTATAACACCGTGTACCTGTATATACATGGAATATAGGCGGTTTGTATCGGAATACTAAAAATTAGTTGACTGTCGATCTCGGTCGTCAAGAAATCTTCAGGAGGCAAGGACATCGGTCACGAGGTTCTTGGTTTGAGTTCAGGAGGAGCAAATATTCGGGTTCGAGCCAAAAATTATTAAAAGTTATGGAACTCCAGCCAAACATGTTCAAAACTGCTCGACCCGGGTTTAGGGTTGTCAACAGCTCAAGCGGCTCGCTCACAGCTTATTCACTTATCGAGCCGAACCGAGAAGTGAGCCGAGCCAACAGCTCATCCAACCTAGCCAGCTCGAGCCGATGGCTCACACGAGCCGAGCCGAACCGAGCTGATTGCTTACCCCAACCGAGACGGTTCGAGCCATCGGCTCAGTTAAGCTGACCCGAACCAAGCCTATGGACTCGTTTCAACGGAGCCGGTTCAAGCCATTGGCTCAATTGAGCCCAGTCGATGCGTAATCCCAACCAAGCCAGTTCAAGCTGTACGCTCAGTTGAACCGATCCGAGTCGGTTGACATCACTATTCCGGTTGGGCTTCTACTTTGGCTAAAAAATTGGACCGTGCAGTTCTCAGCCTTGATGGTAAGAATTACAAAAAATGATATGAAATCTTTAGTTTTACGTCTCACGATTATGCCGGTTAGGCTAAAGGAGACGGTGATGATAGGAAATGGACGAAATGAAGAAAGTGGGAGGAAACGGGAGAACCCCGAGAAAATCCACGAGCACGGTGTTTGTCCACCACAAAGTACAAACTGCGCGAGCTGGGATCAAACCAGGGACCTAAAGCACCGGAGGTGAACGCTCTACCACTGACCCACCGCGCCAACTGGTAAGAACTACAGTATATACTTATATTGGTGTTCACGGCGTCATTAACTTGTTCCGCCACCAACGAATTTCAAGGTACTTTGTTTTGCATCTTTTGTGCGTGTTTTGTGTCGCTTTATGCGCCTATTCCCACAATTTGTGCATCACCGGAAGTGGGTCAAAATGGCCCTACAAATATGGCGGAACAAGTTATTGCTCTTCCGCCACCAATGAATTTCGAGATCGTTTCCTTCACATCGTTTTGTGCCGTTTTGTGCGTCCACTTCCGTTTTGTACGTCGTGGGATGTGGGTTAAAATGAGTCCCCAAGGTGGGACGAAACCGATCAAGAGTTCCGACACTATTAAATCTCGAGGTCGTTAATTTCACATCGCGTACCCTTTTATACGTCTATTTCGACGTTTTGTGCGTCACTGGAAGATGGTCAAAATGGGCCTCGAAGGTGGGACGAAAATGACCCACTGCTTCGCCACTACCGAATTTCGAGGTCCTTCCTTTCGTATCGACTACTGAATTTTCGTGTTGTTTCGTGCCCCCATTTCCACGTTTCGTGCGTCACCAGAAGTGGGTCAAAATGGGCTTCCAAGATAGGACGAAAATGACCCACTGTTCCGCAACTATCGAATTTTGAGGTCGTTAATTTCACATCGCGTACCCTTTTGTGCGCCTATTTCGACGTTTTGTGCGTCACTGGAAGACGGTCAAAATGGGCCTCGAAGGTGGGATGAAAATGACCAAGAGTTCCGCCACTACTGAATTTCGATATCCTTCCTTTTGTATCGACTAGTGGATTTTCGTGCCGTTTCGTGCCCTTATTTCCACGTTTTATGCGTCACCTGAAGTGGATCAAAATGGCCTTCCAAGATGGGACGAAAATGACCAAGATTTCCGCTACTATCGAATGTCGAGGTCGTTAATTTCACATTGCATACCCTTTTGTGCGCGTATTTCGACGTTTTGTGCGTCACTGGAAGACGGTCAAAATGGGCCTCGAAGGTGGGACGAAAATGACCCACTGCTCCGCCACTATACCTACCGAATTTCGTGGTCCTTCCTTTCGCGTCGACTAGTGAATGTTTCGTGCCCTTATTTTCACGTTTTGCGCGTCACCAGAAGTGTGTGAAAATGGACCTCCAAAGTGTGACCAAAATGACCCATTGTTCCGACACTGTCGAATTTCTAGGTCGTTTCTTTCGCATCGTTTAGTGTGTATTTTATACCGTTCTGTTCGCCTACTTCCACGTATTGAGCATCACCAGAAATGCGTCAAATGGTCCATCAATGTGTGAGAAAATAGAGCCATTGTTCCGCCACTATCGAATTTGGAGGTCGTTTCTTTCGCATCGTACAGTGCCTGCTTTGTACCGTTTTGTGCTCCTATTTCCACTTTAGTGCTTCTATTTTCAATTTAGTGCGAAAACAAAAATGGGTCAAAATGGCCTACAAGTATAGCGGAATAACTTAATGCTGTTCCGTCACGATCAAATGAGGTCGTTTCCTTCACATTTTTTATACATGATTTGTGTCGCTTTGTGCATCAGTGGGAGAGGGTCAAAATGGACCTTGAAAGTTGAATGAATATGTCTTTCTCTGCCATATTTGTAGGTCGCCTTTGACCCACTTTCGTTGGCTTACAAAACGTGAAAGTATGCGCAGAAACGGTATAAATATGCACTAAACAATGCGAAAAAACCGACCTTGAAATTCGATACTGGTGGGAGAGTGGATCAGTTTTCTTCCCACATTGAATTCCCATTTTGACCCACTACCATTAAATCACAAAACGTGGAAATAGGCTTACAAAACGGTAGAAAACACGCACAAGACGATGTGAAGGAAACAACCTCGAAATCGTTCCTGACGGAACAATATTAACTTGTTCCACCATATTTGTAGGATAACATTGACCCATTTCCGGTGACGCAGAAAACGAGGAAATAGGCGCACAAAACGACACAAAAATGGAAATTTAGCTTTAATTACATGGAAATTTTAAGTTTGTAAGCTTAATTATATGGAAAATTTTATACATTTTTCCTTTACGTTGATTTGGGACTTTTAAATTTTATTCATTTTTCCACTGAAAAGTATGTATAATTCAACAAGTTGATTTGATTTTGAGTTGATTTTGGGGTTTAACGTCCCGGTCAGCAGCGAGGCTATATGGGACATGGACCTACTGATTAACGTGGAATCCGAACCACATGAGCTCCCGCCGGGAATCGAACCCGGGTCTTCCACGCCAAAGGCGCGTACGCTAACCGCTTAGCCACGGACGAGCTCTATAATTCAACAACGAAATAATTATTAGTTAGAATTATAATAATTATCTATATAATTGAATTAATTGTAATTTGGTCCATAACAAACACTTTACCATTTCGTACTAGCTGTTATGCTCGTTCTTCGAACGGATCAGATAAAATATCAATGTAAACAAACTGAACAACGGGAGAACAATTAAGAAACATTTCTAACATTGGATATATTTTGTGTGAATATATATCCAACAACGTATATGTGTTTTCATTGGGAAGGCCGAGGGGGCTGAATTTGAACGTAAACACTATCGGGGGTGTCACTATAGGTCTGAGCAACTCCGATAAATATGGATTCGACACAAATTCTAGTACTTTTACATGTCCCGGTGAACGCCCCCTCAGACCCCCTTGGTTCGTATTGTGAAAAAATCTCCTCTGGTCCCCACCAACCCCCAACTAATACCGCGAAAACTATGAATGTGACACTAACATCTGCCATTTTCTACTACTTTTTACATATGCCGGTAAAAGTCCCTATAATCCTCTGGTTCCAATTTTGAAAAAAAAAAAAAAAGCCTCTGGCCCGAAGCCGATGGGGGCTGTATTTGGAAGTCAACGCCTGTGGAAGTATCACCATTCATCTCAGCGACAGCGAAAACTATGGATTTGACACTAATATCGGTCACTTTCCATTATTTTTACATGTCTCGCAATTCCCCACCCCCGGTGACTCCCGGCCCGCATACAATGGTGGCTAAATTTGAAAATCTTTGCTAATGAAAGTATCACCATTGATCTCAGCCTCCGCGAAAACTACGGATTTGACATCGGTCATTGTGGATTATTTTTACATGTCTCGTGATCCCCGTTATAATGCCCCCGTTTCTTATCTGATGGGGGCTAAATGTGAAAGTAAACGCGGTCTTGAGTTTCACCAATGAGCTCAGCTACCCCGAAAACTATGAAATCGACACTGATATCGGTCATTTTCTACTACTTTTACATGTCCCGGTAAACGCCCCCCTGAGACCCCCTGGTTCGATTTTTTTTCGAAAAAGCTTTGCCTTGGTGTGGGACCTGAACCAAGGTATCTTTGACCAAAATTTGGTAACTCTCGGTCGACTTGTCTGGTCCCCAGCCCGGTCCCGGTAAACGTCCCCTGGAGACCCCCTAGTAAGGAATAAAAAAAAAACTCTTCGTCTTGGTCTGGGGCCTAGACCAAGCTACCCGTGACCAAATTTTGAAAAGTTTCGGTCCACTCGTCTCGTCCACAGGTCGCACAAAGATAGACAGATAGACACACGAACAAACTTTATTTTATTTATATTAGAAAGGTCAGATCCGCCGTTATTGTATTAGTGCGGTGCTTGAGCTATTGATCGTAAAAATTCAAACTCCGATGAGTGATAATTTTATAGGCTTGATTTATTACAAGTTTAAACTCTTTAGTCAGTAGAGAAGAGGGCATGAATCATGGGTCAGAGTTGATGACAATAGGTTTTGGTGGGTCTGTGGGTCACAGTGGGTAAGAGTGGTTTATGGTGGGTGGTGGGTCAGAGTGGGTCGCGGTGGGTCGTGGGTCACGACGGGTGGTGAGTCAATTGGTCGTGGCTAAAGTTTTCATTGCCCCACGCCCTCTCTGAACTACAGTGTTGAAAATTAATCAGTGAAAATCAATTGCAATTGATCAATCAATTGAAAGTAATTGCTGTGGAAATCAATTGCAATTGAATCAATTGCCAATTAATTTCAATTGCAATTGAATTACAGAATTCAATTGCAATTACTTTCCACTGCAATTACTTTCAATCAATTGATCAATTGCAATTGATTCTCCTTTTTTAATGGCCAACTGCAATTAACAATTAACCATTACTTATTTCAATTGTTAATTGCAATTAACAATTAAATTTACAGATTAATTGTTAATTGTTAATTCAATTGAAATTTGCCCAACACTGGTCTTAGCACATGCATTCTTTCTACAGAAAAGGTACTTACAGCTTAATTAAATTATACACTGTTAAAAACAATTTCTTAAATTTGAGAAACCGTTTCTTATCTGTGCACCAAGACAATATTTTCTTAGAAATGAGATTTGGAAATTCTCATTCATAAGGAAAGTAACAGTATATTTTCTCGTTTCACTTTATACAGGGTGTCCCAAAAGTAGTTAACAGTACCGTACTGATCAGCTCATTGCATTTTATATCATTTCTTATTGTTATCCATCAGGTAGTTTCTTTATTATTTATTGTAATGGGACCACTCGGACTAGATAGAAGAAACGTACGAGGACAAATGCTTATCGATTTCTGTACGCAACATGACCTGGTTGTGATGAACACGTGCTTTAAAAAAAAAAGTTGTGCACGTGGAAAAGTCCAGGAGATAAAAAGCGCCACCAAATCGATTACATTCTTCTGAAGCAACGTTTCAGGAATAGTGTACGAGACGTGAAGACACTGCCAGGAGCGGACATTGATTCGGATCACAATCTCCTGGTGGCGGAAGTCGATCAAGAAAAATGGGAGAAGATATCGGAAATGGAACTTAGAGTGACTAAGAAATATCGACGATGATGTGAAAGAAGAACTTGAAGACAAATTCTGTGCAATGGGCGATATGGTCGACATATAGAAAATAGTTGGGGAAAAGTTAAACAGATTCTACTTGAAACACTCCACAATAACATTGGCAGTATGGAAAGAGTACCGAGAAAACCACGGATAGCTGAAGCGATTTTTAAGAAGATGGAGGAGCGCAGAAGGGCGAAAAACACAAACATCAAATAATACAGAAAGCTGAATAATGAATTGAGAAGAGAAACCGACAAAGCCAAAGAAAAGTACATGGAGCAGATATGTGAAGAAATAATGGAACTTCAAAGGCACGGCAGGTATGATCTGATGTACCAGAAAGCACAAGAATTAGGAAAGAAAACTAATAAAGGTATACGAACGTTTGGCATCGAACATCAACAAGGTAATGTAATCACTGACCATCAAAGAATCCTTAGAATTTGGAAGAAATACATAAAAGATCTGTATAATTAGAAGAACCGACCCACAGATATTTCGATCGAAGCAGAGGAAGAGCTGGATAATGATGAAAAAGGACCCGGTATATTGAAAAGTGAAGTAGTACAAGCAAACAAAAACATTTGAAGGAGAAAAACCACTGGAGACAATGACATACCAGTAGATTTGCTCAAGGAATTAGGAGACAATGCAATGAAAGTGCTGACTTTACTTATTAACAAGATCTACCTGAGTGGAAAATGGCTTTTCTTGATGTTACAATGATTGCATTTCTCAAGAAAAAGCAAGCAGAGAAGTGCAGCGAGCACAGAACCATATAACGATCACTAAATGTGTATAACTACGGAAAATACCAATTTGTAACGAGCTTAAAGCTTGTTTAGGAAGGAAGGAAGCGGATTGGAATTATTATGTAAGATACCATCACAGCATTTGCCTGGTGTGAATGACAAATGATCCAGGAAGGACTCAGGTTGGCTGGTTTGAAAAAATTATTATACAGTCCCGCCTGAGTGTGCCTACCGGGAATCGAATCTGGGACCGCTTGAGTGCAAGAAGTATACAAAAGTTGTGTATACACTCTCTATGAAAGGTTGTACTGAAAATTAGAAACAGAAATGGTGATAAATAGTTGTACTAAAACCCACTTTTTAATATACGTATATTTAATGAAACGGTGAAATTATTTTCATGTGTTAGTCTATATTAATTTTACCTTTTCAACTGTATTTTGTTTCTTTCATTTTTTGGGAGCGCGGTGGCTCAGTGGGTACTTGTTAAGCTCTAGATATTCTCCAACACCAGCTAGAAAGTTGCTCACGAAACACAGCCATATGGTTTCAGTATCAAAAAATAATTGCCCGTATCTGAAAAACAATTCCTTCTAATATTCATTGCACGTCAGTCATGTTGCTTCCTGATTATCTTTTATTCCTGCACTAAACATAATGCAATTCTGTGGATCACATTCCAAACTATCGATATTCCATTATGTAATGATTTTAATGTGGATCACTAGGTGTTCTCGGTGCAATGCTAAACGCTGCTTGAATAGTGCGGCGTTGCTAGTTAGGGTCGAGTGTTTACTGATGCCAGATAATAAAGGGAGTAATCATGGAATACTGCTTGCATACTTAAAGAAGAAATTAGTTTTTGACCCTTCCCGTAATTTCGCTTCTCGAACTGCAAGGCTAGAATCCAGGAATTTTCATATTGTGACTACTACAGTAAACGTACAAATTTGGCAACAACGCATTATGGCGTTCTGCGTAAATTTCGCCTCAATATATATGTCCTTAAATGCGAATTAGTATTTAAATAAAATGTGAAACATAACACGAGAAACTATCAAACAATATATCTATTTTGTAATAAGATTGTTACTCTAAAATACTTTACACATACAAATAAACATTTCACAAAACGGAGCACTTCTAGTAAGATCTAACAGCAAGTGCCATCTTGTGTACTCATTATAAAACGAATCAAATATTTTCTTTTATTTGTTATATTTTTCTATATCAGGAGACTTTTGTTACGCATGAAAACTATAGCACTTTCAATTCGTAAACAAAAGTTTGCTAATTTTCAAGCAGCAATTTATTAATGTGTCTATTGTATGTTGTGTTTTTTTTCTTTGTTTAATCTTTCTGATGTATTTGGCTGATAACAGTACAATAAAGTATTTTTAAAAAGTGGTAGAGTATTCACCTATGGTGCATGGGCTCCTTGGTTCCATGTTAGTTCGCGCCAAGCGAGCTTTGTGGTGTACAAACACCGTGTATGTGGGTTTTCTCGAGGTTTTCCCGTTTTCTCCCACTTTTTTCACAACACCATTTCATTGATTTCTCATCATCACCGTCTTCTCTAGCCTAGCCGCCATACCGCGGGACATAAAACTTAAAGATTTCATTTTAGTTTTTTCTTTTATTTTTGTTTAGACTTTCAGGCTTTCCTCTTATTATCCTGTCTTATATTAGACTTCCATAAAGGCTATGTATAAGGATTGAAAGTGTTATAGAGGAGTTCGAGACTTGGGTTCGATTCCCGGTGTGGATCGTATGCTTTGGATCCCACGTTAAGCTGTAAATCAACAACTCATATAGCCTCGTTACCAAAAGTCACGCTGAAATCCAGTAAAAGTAAACATCTTATAGAGCAACTATGCCCATGTTTTAGGGTTGCCCACCAGACGAAAGTTAAAACTATATACAGGGTGTTTAAAAACAACACCGACAACATTAGGGAGGTGATTCCTGACACCAAGATAAGACAAAAAGTATAGACGAATCTGGGTGTATAAATGTTTCCTTTCGGAGTTATAGGCTGTCGAAAATACGAAAAAAATAATTTTAAAGGTCAATAGCTCCAAAACTATGGGACCTATAGTAGTCGGGTCAAGACTTCACTTAGGAACTAGTATGTGCCCTACTCAAATATCCAAGTTTCAGAATCCTGCGGTACTTCCGCAACAATTTTTATAGAGGTAGTTGGTGAGTACTTCAAATTATATGCCCCTAGCCAAACACTGTCTATAAAAATTGTTGCGGAAGTACCGTAGGATTCTGAAACATTGATTTATGGATAGCGCACATACTAGTTCTTTAGTGAAGTCTTGTCCCGACTACGGTAGGTCCCATAGTTTTGGAGCTATGGACCTTTAAAGTTCATTTTTTCATGTTGTCGGCAGCCTATAACTCCGAAAGGAAGCATTTGTGCACCCAGTTCGGTCTATACTTTTTGTCTTATCTTGGTGTTAGGAATCACCTCCCAAATGTTGTCGGTGTTGTTTTGAAACACCCTGTATATCGAATCTTGTGGACAAATGTTAGTCATACAAAAGTCTTAAACTGTTTTAGTGTTACACACTGGCGTCTCTGGAATGTAAACTTTGGAGGGGACATCAAAGAAAGTGATTTAAATGGTACTCCCTAGCCAACCTGTTTATTATTTTCGATTCCATTTGTTACCTGTATATAAAACTCTGTTATAATCGTTTCATAGCCTTAATAAAATATTCCAAATAAATATAATTATTATTAGGTCTATTTATAAGTTATTCTGTCGTTAGTAAATGAATTAAATCAGAATAAAATATTGAATATTTTGTTCTTCAAAATATTTGGGGGGGGGACATGTCCCCCTCGTCCCCCTGCCAGAGACGCCCGTGGTGTTACATGATTCATAGTATAAAAACTGTAAATTGATGAAGTTTTTGTGAGAACACAATGAGGATATCAACGTTTAAAGATATACAAGTCATTACACATTTTATATCAATAATAAGTATGGTTTACATGTTGTTGTATCACACTTTTCATGAACCTCCCGTTACACGGAATGATTTTTATAACTTCTAGATGAATTTAAGGAAAACTAATGAAACATGCCACTATCGAAGGAGTGAATTGTAAGTTATATTGAACTGTAAACTTTTATCCTTCATAACATCGTTAACAACTGATAAACTCTCGTTGGCATGATAGCGATAGAAACAATTAGGGGTGCCATTCGTCCTGGAATAGCCGGACCCGTCACGGAATCTAGATCTGCGTCCCGGCGCGACGTCCCAAAAATATTTCTCGGGACGCTTAAATGTCCCGGATTTCAGCGAAGAAGATAGGAAGGGAATATTATAGTTTGCTTTCTTTCCACAGGATTAGGTATATAATGTTTCTCTTAACAGAAATCAGGGGCGGATCCAGAGGGGGCGATCGGGGCGATCGCCCCCCTAGAAGAGGAAACTTTCTTATTTTATATATATAAATAAAACTCATCAAAAAGATTGGAGCCCTTACAAGTAGCAGTATGACAACCCACCGCCCCCCTTCCCAGAAGTCGGTCCTGGATCCACCCCTGACAGAAATAAAGTAACATTCAACGAAATACATTCTTTGAGGATAATAAACGCCACGAGAAAATAATGCCAATGAATTAACTGTTCTAAAAAAAGGGGGGGATACAACACGAACAAACAAAACGTGTGAAAGGAAACACCATACCTTGAATGAGCTAAAGCACACTCTTAAAGTCACGAAACAACAGATCTGTGAAATTAAAAAAATTACAATAATAATTGTTTACCAGGGTGAAGGGGTTAAATCATCTGCTTACGTTTGCTTAACCAGGGAGGAGAAGGTCTAGCTACTAAAATGACTAAAAATGTGATTACGTAATATAATACTTGAACAACTCTATCTAATAGAAAAAAGTAAATTAGTATATAACACTTCTTTTCATTTTAAGTATTTCAAAGATTCTCGTAATTTAATAGCGTCCCAGATTTTCACGTTCGAAATATGGCAACCCTAGAAACAATATATATAAAGGTCAGAACTGTCAAACTTAAAAGCAATGGTGAGTGACAGAAAATCTTATTTTCTACCATGAGCAAAATAAATGACGCGTCTCTTTATTTTGAAGTTTTTTGAAAATATCTCCGTTTTCTTTATATGTTCGAAATCTCGGAAGGTTTCTCCAGCAGGACAGGTTAATAACAAACCCGTTTTTAATATTTGTGTTAGATATTAGCTTAAAATAAAGAAATTAGAAGCAAAAAACATTAAATCGACAGAAATCTCGAGAATTACCAACTCTGCTAAAGTGGGAAATTTTCAAGAACGCGAGGGAATTCTGCAGTTCAACACGAAGCAGCGACATCTATGTCAGTGAGAGAAGCGTGGATTAGATCTACAAACGAAAATTTTAACGAAATATTTCTAGTATGTCTTATTATATGCATTATCAGCGAACTCCAAATATATGAATCTATGCTAAGTAAAGATAGTGCAAATAGTGGAAATTACCTATGGAAAAAGACGAATTGTTAGCCCAATCGTAATGAAAAATCGTCTTTACTGTAGAACAGATTCAGCTTATGTAAGAAAGCAAATAGCTCAGTTAGATAAAGCAACGAGTTTGTATACCGAAGGTAGACGGTTCGAATCCCGTGAAGGACTGTTGTCATTTTTATCACTAAGGTTATTTTATTTATTTTTTATTTGGGAAAGAATCAAATTGTAACATATGTGTAAAACTCATGACGATACCAAAAAAAAAAAAAAAAAAAAAAAAAAGAGAGAGAAAATATCGTCGCATTTGCATTAGTGTCTCTAATTTTTGTTTGCAAACAGATTCGTAATTATTTCCCCTGTGCTCACTGATGCATAACGAATGTTTTCCAGTGAATGTTAATTCTAATTTGGAGAATTTTATAGTTTCACAATTCCTCACTACATAGTCTTCTATCTACATGTTTGGATATTTTGATAACAGATTTCCCTATTAAATGTTTAATTTTCTCTATAAATATTTGTCTTAAATTGAAATTGTTTTGAATTTACTACATAAGCAAAGTTGCCCGAAGGAAGAGAGCTCAACTAACAGATATTCTACGTAAAAGCAACCTATTGTAGAATGATGATGCTTCTTACCTTCAGCACATAATCTTAACGTTAGAGTGTCAGAGAGAGAAAAATCCTGTTTTTCCTCCCCTATGACCACTCATCTTAAAGCTCTACCTATAATGATTCGTGTCACATACTTTCGGCTCTCCAAAGACATTCATATTTATTATTATTATTATTATTATTATTATTATTATTATTATTATTATTATTATTATTATTATTATTATTATTATTATTATTATTATTATTATTCCTGTGACTTTTTGGCGCCCTTCCCCTAGTAGTAGCCTATATTTTACATTTTATCATAGTGTTTTTAATAGTTTAAACCAGGAGCGTCATTTCAGATTTTGCTTTGGGGGGGGGGCAAGACCTCTTGATATAAGTAAAATTTCGCGTTTTTCACTGATTTACTACTATTCTAATGATAAACTCTATATACATCTCAAACTCAGGGGGGGCAAATGCCCCTCCCTGCCCTCCCTAAATGACGCCCCTGTTTTAAACCCATTTTCAAAAAGAAATCCTTACCTAGGAAAACTTCACAAAGAATATGGCCCGCTATAAACAATACCAACTCCACCCCCCCTGGTCTAGTGGCTAGCACGCCTGCCTTCTGTGGTACCGGGTCCAATTCCCGGTGAATTACTGTTGAACGATGAAAGTGGTTTGGATTCCACTATAATTAGTATCCACATCTCCCTTGGCCATTAAGGCATAACCGTGGAACGCTAAACTCAAGCAAACAAACAAACAATACTTACTTCCCGGCACTCTTTATTCTACATGCCATCTCTCAATTTTTCGATACAGCCCCCTTAGTACTATGAAACTCTCTTCTTCCATAGTGAAATGGAAAAAGATCATATAATTGCCACTACTTTACAAGAATATAAACCAAAAACGTCAGTAGAAAGCACATTATAAAATTTACTTTTTGAGGCTCGTTTTGGTGCCCCTCTTTCTCTGGCGCCCCGGGCAGTCGCCCGGCCCTTAGTCCGCCCTTGAAAGTACGGACGCATAACTAAGGACTGCGGAGGAGAGGTTAACCTTCATGTTATGCCACTGGTTTGACGTGTTTGAAATGTTCAGTAAGTGATCGGTTAGTGAAATAATTTCGACAGTTACTGATGTTTAAAGTTTAGCTAAGACAAAGCTACCTAATCAAATACATTTGATATCGCGATGTCACAATTTGATTTTTCCTCAGATAAAAAAGATAAAAACAATAGTAATAAAAACCCTTACTCGTACTGGGCTCCTAACTAACTAACAACCTAATTCTTACAGACTAGTTGCTCTGACCAACTGAGTTTCGATTTCTTACGCGAAAGAAGTCTGTTATATTAAGAGGCATGCTTTTCATTATCAAAACTGTTCGAAGTAATACGAACATGGCTTAAGAACAGAGACGGAACTGAATTACCACTCGATTGACCTTGAGGGCAAATCTCCAAAGCGTAAAGACGTAAGTTCAGCATGCATTTCTCTGGAGTTGTGTTCAGTATTCCTATCTGCCAGTCATGCTTGTTCGTAGGAGTAATATGTTACAAACCTGACCTTTCGATACAGCACAATAGCAAAAGAATAAAAGGGAAGGAATTCTTGCCCTTGTGAACGTTGGATACCACCATGTGCAATAAAACTGTCGCGTCTCCTTGAAGTGATATTTTATCGAAAATAACTCGTTTTCCTTTATATAGTCTATCCGAAGTTTTTGAGGGTTTCAAAATGAGGAAATGTTACTGACAAACAAGGACGCATTCAGGGGTGGGTCCAGGGGGTCCGGACCCCCTCTGAAACCCCAACTTTTCTGTAAATTTAGCCTAATTTTGGGGATTATCTTTTAAAATTTTATTATAATTTATCCTAATATTGAAGTCGGACCCCTCCCGAAATAAATTACTGCATACGTGTCTCTAACAATTTTCAATATATTCGTTAAATAATAAAGTAAAATAACTAAATTAGGAGCAAAAAGCTTTAATAATAATAATAATAATAATAATAATAATAATAATAATAATAATAATAATAATAATAATAATAATAATAATAATAATAATAATAATTGAAGCGAGCTTAATGAGTTTCAACCGTACGACTCAACCAACGTTTGGGTGCCTGTTCGTTCGTCTGCTCCTCTCATACAAGACATTTCATTTTAATGAAACTAGTAAGTGCCTTCTTTTAGCTCTGCGGAGTAACTATTGCTTGGAATATGAATCTGCAAAACATAAGAGGTAAAATTAACCAAATGGTGCAAGTTTCCACTTATATATATAAAACAATTTTGCAATATCAACTACGTGAATCTTGTCCCATAAAGAAGCCGAAACCCCTACACCGAAGAGCCCTCCGAGATTTGATCATTGTCCACACGGACTGAAATTGTCATTTGAAGCCAAGACTTTAATATGAAGCCAATAATTTCTTTAAAATAGACGGAAAATTCGGAAGTTATAAGCATTTTCATATTTTTGCCTTTTCCCATAAGGGAGCCGTAGCCCCCTATACTGAAGAGCCCCCCCCCGGAGATTTGATCATTGTCCACTCGGACTGAATTTGTCATTTGGAACCAACACTTTAATACGAAGCAAAATATTTCTTTAAAATAGACGAAAAATTCGAAAGTTATAAACATGTTAACAATTTTGCCTTTTCTCATAAGGGGGCCGTATTAGCCTACACTGAAGAGCCCCACGAGATTTGATCATTGACCACTTGGACTGAAACTCTCATTTGAAACCAAAACTTTAATATGAAGCCAAAAATTAAACTTTTACATCAATTTAAACTGACTGGGTTCCGGTTCCCCCCACTATTGTTTAGTTTAGTTAAGTGGTAATTTGTGACAGCTTCACATCATCAAAAGAATGTTTCACTTCCCCTCCCCTCCCCCAGAAGTTCGTGCTGGATCCACCACTGGAATCAATAGACACTCTTCCTATTCTTTTTGTCACCCTTGATTGTGTAGGGGCTCCTTCGTACAAATAAAGAAGCGGTAATATTACAATCAAGGGGCGCTATATATTAGGTATTCTTTTAGTTACCTACCCCTAACCGCACAGGGCCATCTTTCGTAGAATAAAAAATATTACGTGATATTCCAATCATGAAAGGGGAGAGGATGCTGTAAATATATTTCTTATTCATTTTGTCTGTCCTGCTTATCAAAAATTACTTTCTGTTGGAAGGCTACTGAAATGAGAGGGGCAAAATAAAAAGTCGTACCCCCTCCTACATGGTTGCTCAAATAAGTACTAAAGAAAGCATTTTAAACTAAGATATTTAAGATTTAAACTAGGAAACTAAGATATCCTTACATTATGTAAGGATGGCATATTCAGGATTATTATTATTATTATTATTATTATTATTATTATTATTATTATTATTATTATTATTATTTGAATGTTTTTGGAGCACCGAAATTTTGTGAGACGAACAACGATATGTAGAGGTTTAAGATGGGTGGTCATAGAGGAGGAAAAACAGGATTTTTCTCTGTCTGACTCTCTAACGTAAAGATTATGTGCTGAAGGTAAGAAGCATCATCATTCTACAATAGGTTGCTTTTACGTAGAATATCAATTACTTGAGTTCTCCTCCTTGGGTCTACTTACCTTATGTAGTAAATTCAAAACAATTTCAATTCAATACAAATACATTGTAAAACTTTTCCGCAATTAAACATCTAGGGAAAATTAAACATTTAATAGGGACATCTGTTATCAAAATATCCAAACACGTAGATAGAAGACTATCTAGTGAGAAATATTGTGAAACTTTATAAAATTCTCCAAATTAGAATTAACATTTACTGGGAAACATTCGTTATGCGCCAGCGAGCATATGGTGAGCAGTGAGCACAGGGGAAATAATTACGAAACTGTTTGCAAACAAAATTAGGGACGCTAGTGCAAGTGCGACAACGGCATTTTTTTTTTTTTTTTGGTATCGTCATGAGTTTTACACATACGTTACAATTTGATTCTTTCCCACATAAAAAAATAAATAAAATAACCGTAGTGTAGTGATAAAAATGACAACGGCATTTCCAGGGGATCGAACCCGCTACCTTCAACATACAGACTCGTTGCTTTAACTAACTGAGCTATTTGCTTTTTACGTAAACTGAGCCTGTTCCGGTAAAGACGATATTTCATTACGATCGTCCTACCAATTCGTCCTTTTCCATAGATAATTTCCACTATTTGCTCTATCTTTATGTTAATACTTAGCATATATTCATATATTTGGAGTTTGCAGATAATGCATATAATAAGACATACTAGAAATATTCGTTAAAAGTTTAGTTTGTAGATTTAATCCACATTTCTCTCAATGACATGGATGTCGCTGCTTCGTGTTGAAATGCAGAATTCCCTCGTGTTCTTGAAAATTTCCCACTTTAGCAGAGTTGGTAATTCTCGAGATTTCTGTCGATTTAATGTTTTTTGCTTCTAATTTCTTTATTTTAAGCTAATATCTAACACAAATATTAAAAACGGGTTTGTTATTAACCTGTCCTGCTGGGGAAACCTTCCGAAATTTCGAACATATAAAGAAAACGGAGATATTTTCAAAAAACTTCAAAATAAAGCGACGCGTCATTTATTTTGCTCATGGTAGTACGTATAATAATGCACATAATCCTAGAGTACCAAGCACTTAATAATGGGACACTCAGCGGCGAGCCTACAACATTTCTGCCACTCCGAACTTCGTATTACAGACAGACATGAACGCCTAACATAGAAAGAGCTCATTGCTATAATTCGCTCCTTAAAAAATCAGGTAATACATTTTGACCATGAATTACAAAACTAGATGAGAACAATTTCGAGGCAAGACGAGATAGACTAGGTGAGGCAAGAATACCGTGTTTCTTGTCTCGTATCGTATTATGGACCACAGTACTACTTATCATTCGTTCATCTGTTTGTCGATAGATGTCAGGGCAAAATAAGGAAAATAGGGGGAAACAATTTTCCGTAACCAATTTAGCGTTCCAAGAACAATTACGATTCGTTTTTTTTTTATCTCTCTCTTTCAATCGTAAATGATAAAAATGAAAGGTCTTCACCACAGCGAAATTAAAGTACCGCTAATTTTAGAATTTTTCTGTAATATCTTCAAAGCAAATAAAAGTATTCGAAAAGGAAAGACGTATTGCAGTAGACAATATTATTTTGTATGTGATACTGTTAACACAACTTATCTATCTGGTTTTGATTTGCAACTGTCTATAGATTTAGCATTTTTTGCGGGTTCTGTAAATAGTGGCACGCCTAAAGCAGATAGGTGATAGGTAGTAAAGGTATTACGTGGAAAATCATATTGTCTAGTGCACTACGTGTTTGCTTTTCAATTATTTTATCTGTTTTGAAGATATTGCAGAAAAACTCTAAAATTTGCCCTAGTTTAATTTTGCTGTGATGAACCGTTCCGACATCAAAGTTAATCGCAACGGAACAGAAACGATAGAAGATACTGCAAAAACAGTTTCCATGTATACTACAATTTAGCGTTCCAAGAACAGGTTATGACTTGTTTGTTATCACTCTATTTGACTCATAAGTGGTAGATTTTAACCATTCTAATATCACACTTAATCGCAACACAAAGGAAGCGATTTTTGGATATTGATTGTCTCAGCAGCAGATTCAATCTTCGTTTGAATTACAAAGGGTGTTCAAAAAGTTTTGCACATTGGTCTCTAATTTTTTTTATTTGTTGCAGGAGGAGAATGAATTTTTTTGTAAACATACTTGGAACATTTAGCTATAAGTTGGTATACAAAATTATTTTCTTTTTTTTACAGATGAGCCATAATGGACCGTGAAGTAGATGTCAGGTTGCGACAACGGTTGGTAATGGAGTTCCTCTTCAAGACCGGCGATGACTGCCACATCGATTCACAGGAAGTTGCTCCCTGTTTATGGGGAAGACACATTGGATCACAGCACTATCTAGCGGTCGTTGCAGAGGTTTAAAGAAGGTGATTTCTCTCTACTGGACAATCCACGATGCGGTAAACCATCGACGGTAGTGAGTGATGTGAATAAGGAGACGTGAATAAAATCATCCAAAATGACAGACGTGTGACGACACGACAGCTTGCTGAAATGACTGGTTTGTCATTGGGTAGTGTGTGGTATCAGTGGTACAGTCACTAGGGTACAGAAAAATCTGTGCACGTTGGGTGCCTAGATTATTGACAAGAGAAATGAAAAAGATGAGGATGGATGTGTGTGAGTGCGAGGGTCTCATGACGACCTTTACTGAAGAGTGGAAACTGTGTTTTGACTGCGTCATTGCACAGGATGAAACATAGTTGTTTTTTCCTCTTTGGTCATCTGAAGGCCCATCTGCGCGGTACAACATTTGATGTCAAGCGATGGTGTAAAAGTCAATCCCCAGAATGTTAGCAAGGTACATGAAGCAAAACTGCCAATGTTTAGCATGACTTGTATTTGACATCTATATGTATGTACAAGACTACAACATGACTTTCGCACGTTTAGAAACAATACATTATTTTGTAAACAAGAGAATGGTAATATGTCCAAAGCTACTTACGCCCGGCATGAAGTACAAATCTTCATAAAACTTCATAAAAACGCTTTCAAATGCTGAACTTACACAATCACTGACTGATCATTAATTCCAAATTGATAAATACAGCCACCTAATAACGTATATTTTGATTAACATAAAAATGCGTAATAATATTTTACACTATAATTCAGAACAAATTGGTTGTTTGTTCAACACTATGAATTAAGAGTAAAAAGAATCAACCACAGAGTGTTTCAAACTTAACATATTTGTTTAGTGATTGACTGTGAAAGAATAATGTTTATTTATTTATTTATAAATATTTCAGATACAGATCAATATCCATATTACACTGAAACAATGTAAGAACTTAACATAAAAGAAGAAAAAAATTAAAAAATAAAAAATACAAAAAATATATTTATATATACATAGAACATGTACCATACTTACGGAGACTTTATCTTGTTTTTAAAATGATTTCCAGAGTCAAAAATATCAACATCTGACGATAAACTATTGCAGGTCCGTATCCAGAGGGGTCTAGGGGGGCCGCCCCCCCTGAATTTTTACCGGCCCCCTTTACAATTTTTAGAATAGGCTTGAAAATGAACTATAATATGGTGATGAACTAAAATATGGTTGGATCGCCCTCCCCTAACTTCTACCTGGTCCCCCTACATTTTGGGGCTGGCTACCGGCCTGAACTATTGTATAATGATGCCAGCTTAAAGTATATGGAACATTGTATAGTTGATAGTCTGGGTGTTACGTATGTTAGTAGCGTATGACTACGAACGTGAAATTTGAGAACTGAACTGAAACCAACAATTCGGAGTAAATTTTCCTATTGTTAATTTTATAGAAAAACAGCAAGTCCGCCACCATACATCAAGTAAGTGGAGTCTGAATATTGAATTTGTTTAGGGGCTCTGTTTTATTAAGACAACGCACTGAAGGAACTCTTTGTTTGACAATGGAAAGAAAAAAGTTAAGGACAGAATCAAAACGGTTTAAGTTTGAAGCATTGGCCATATTTCATATCGGTGAGCAATATTCAATTTTAGGAGATACAAAAGTTTTGAAGGAAATACTGAGTGATTTGAGACCACGAATTTCAATAAATCTCTAAAGAAAATCCAGTATCCTCATAGCACTCTTCACAATAAGGGTGATATGCAAGGGCGCCGATCCCGGGGGGATTGAGGGGGCCCGGGCCTCCAAAGCTCATGTGGGCCCCCTTACTGTATTTGTAAATTTACAATATTTGGCATAATTTGAATGCTATTTGTTTTAAAATTCTCATATATGCTTTCTGCATCTTAATTGCCCCCCCCCCCCCAATTTACTAAGAAATCGGCGCCCTTGGTGATATGATCAGCAAATGTAAGTTTCTCTTCAAATACTACTCCGAGGTCTTTATGTGTCTCAACTCTTTCCATAAGACTGTTATTAATACAATATCTTTGATAAATTTTATTTTTCTTCAAAGAAATACTAAGAGTACATTTTTGAGTTTTTAGTTTTAAATTCCAAGTTGCACACCAGCCAGTAAGTTTAGTAAGAATTTGTTGAAGTCATAGGATATCATCTATGGTAGAGATTTTATGGAACTTTACAATTGTCAACAAAAGGAAGAATGTTGATGAGATCATCCATATAAAGAAGAAATGGCAATGGTCCTAGAAACTACCGTGGGGAACTCCAGAAAGAACTGGGACAAATTTGGATGCTGCGTCTGGCATAACAACACGTTACATACAATTAGTAAAACACTCGTTAGCAACTACAGTCCTACTCGATGAATCAGTGATTTCACACTAATGCAGAAGCTTTATACCAAGAAAGAATTCTGTATACTCGCAACGCTCGTAAAAATTAACGCAATTTAAGGTTGAATTTAGAATTTTACGAGAAAAGCCATAAATACTGTTTTATTTTACTTTATTTTCTTTTTTTAAAAAAAACAATCGAAATCGAAGGAAACGTATCTTACAAAGCAGACTAGCTCGCGCCGCGTGGACTTTGTGGTGGACAGACACCGTGCTCGTGGGTTTTCTTATGGTCCATTTCACCCCACTTTCTTCAATCCACCATTTCATTTATTTCTCATCATCACCGTCTCCTTTAGCCTAGCCTGCATAACCGTAGGACGTAAAACTTACAGATTTAATTTCATTTTCATTTTCTCAATTAAGAGCTAACAATAAAGGTTATAAATGCACAATTCCATCATATAAGGGTACCCACAAATAGCGGAGCATCATAAATTGCCTCATTGTAATTTTAGGGGGGATTAACTGAAACATACAAATAAACTTGCAGAATACCTATTCTTCGCACGGGGAGAATACATTTCATGCTGGACATAAAGGGCACCAAAACTGTCACCAATCAACTTAGGGACCCAAAAAACTATAAATTCGACACTAATATCAGTTATTTTGAATTATTTTTACATGTCACTATCCCCCTTGGGAGTGCTAATGAGGGGTGATTTTTGTATTTATACGGCATCGGAAGTGTAACTGTTCGTTTCAGTGAACACCCGAAAAAATGGATTCTACACTAATATCGGCCATTTTCAATCATTTATATATATATACATATCCTCCCTCCCCCTCCCCTAAGTTGTACTGTCAAAGTGAAACGATAAAAACCATTCCTGGCCCTAACCTTATTTATGATGAAAATTTGATACAAATCGGTTGGGTGGTTCAAAAGTTCTTAAGTCACAAACATAGTCACTTTCATTTATATACATGTATATATATATGTACAAGGTGATTACAATTAAATTTCAACTATTCACTGCAGTCCAACGTGGGTTGTAATCAAAATATTACATTGAAATTCGGTAAATATGCTAATGAGACCATGCGGAAGCGAGTTACGCTGAAAAGATATTGTTTGTACTTTCCGACACAAGGGGAAAATGTGTCGCTGTACAAGCCGTAACACACAAGCTCACACTTCATACACTATCCTATGAGGAGCAACATGACTATTGATAAGAGAGACCGTGCAGTATTAATAAAATTGATCTGTCAGAACGTGAACATTTACAGTGCAATATTGAGGGAATATCGGCGTCTGAAAGGAATGAATAGAGGATCGATATCAAAAAGTGACTAAAAGAAGATGGTACTGAAATTCGAGACAACGTGTAAGTTGCGTGTGGCTCCAGGAAGAGGATGACGACCCATTCCAACGGAGGTTGTTGACGATGTTGCTGTGGCTGTTGTTGACCTAGCAGCACGTGCTCTAGATTCCGCTACAAATACTCGGGCTGTGTCACGGAAATTGGCATCTCATGGATGACATTTGGTTGTGGGGTATCCTGGTGAGGCGGCGCTAGAAACGGCAGTGAACACGCAAAACTGTCAGGTATGCCGCTCGGACAATCTGCATGTTGCAGAAACAGCCATTACACTTTGCGTACGTGACTGTGTGGTGTGGATTCACCGAAACGTTCATTATTGGCCCGTTTTTTTCTTTGAGGAGATGACACCCCAAGGAGCAGTCACTTGTACAGTGATATCGACACGTTATATGAGCCTTTTAGTGCGACATGTGATTCCTGTGTTAGAGGCACGAAACTTTGGAGACGATTGTTTTCATGCAATAGGAGGCAACACTGCACATCGGTCGTCACGTGGAAGATCTGTTTCGTGAAACCTTCACTGTGCCATACGTTGTCATCTGGGCATTTAAAGTAGGTAGATATTTATTTATTTATTTTGGAGTAATTTCTCGGGTTCGATTTAGGTTTGAGTTTCATTTGATTGAAAGTGTTAGAAGCTAACCATCCATTTAATGATTCGTTATAGTTTTCAATATCCATTTGTAATAATAATTCATTGGACATTTCAATCTTGAAATTGCAAATTGTATAAAATACTTATGTGCATGACGAGTGTGAACTTAGCAGGACCACTTTTGAAAATTATAAATGTTTGCACACCATACGTTTGTACTGCGTTTGTACCGGTTTGTACCGTAAAAATTTTCGTTTGTACCGGTCTCAAATTCGAAAAAATCGAAAAATAAAGTGGTCCTGCTAAGTTCACGTGAACTTAGCAGGACCACTGATAAATTTCTACAAATTTGATGATTTTTCTGTACGATTCGTTTGTACTGCGTTTGTACCGGATTGTACCGTAAAAATTTTCGTTTGTACCGGTCTCAAATTCGAAAAAATCGAAAAATAAAGTGGTCCTGCTAAGTTCACGTGAACATAGGAGGACCAGAATACAAATTTCTGCAATTCTTAAGATTTCTCTGTTTGAATCGTTTGTTCTACGTTTGTACCGGATTGTACCGTAAAAATTTTCGTTTGTACCGGTCCCAAATTCGAAAAAATTGAAAAATAAAGTGGTCTTGCTAAGTTCACGTGAACTTAGCAGGACCACGGATAAATTTCCACAAATTTGATGATTTTTCTGTACGATTCGTTTGTACTGCGTTTGTACCGAATTGTACCGTAAAAAATTTCCTTTGTACCGGTCTCAAATTCGAAAAAATCGAAAAATAAAGTGGTCCTGCTAAGTTCACGTGAACATAGCAGGACCAGAATACAAACTTCTGCAAATCTTAAGATTTCTCTGTTTGAATCGTTTGTTCTACGTTTGTACCGGATGGTACCGTAAAAATTTTCGTTTGTACCGGTTCCAAATTCGAAAAAATCGAAAAATAAAGTGGTCTTGCTAAGTTCACGTGAACTTAGTAGGACCACTGATAAATTTTTACAAATTTGATGATTTTTCTGTACGATTCGTTTGTACTGCGTTTGTACCGGATTGTACCATAGAACTTTTCGTTTGTACCGGTCTCAAATTCGACAAAATCGAAAAATTAATGGTCCTTCTATATTCACGTGAACACTGATAAATGTATACGAATTTGAAGATTTTTCTTAACAAATCGTTTGTACTGAGTTTGTGCCGGATTGTACCTTAAAAATTTTCATTTGTTCCGGTCTGAAATTCGAAAAAATCGAAAAATAAAGTGGTCCTGCTACGTTCACGTGAACGTATCAGGACAAGAATACAAATTTCTAGAAATCTGAGGATGTTTTCTTAACAAATCGTTTGTAGTGCGTTTGTACCTGATTGTACTGTAAAAAGTTTCGTTTGTATCGGCGTGAAATTCAAAAACTCGGAAACGAAAGTGTTCTGCTAAGACAAAATGAGACATTCGTGTAATAGTTTTTGAAACAATTTTCATTATATTCTATTGCATTATCTGTTGCTAAAACGCTAGGTGTCAAACTATGGTACGAATTTAAAGATTAATTAATAATGTGTCGCTCGCGATTGAGCCGATGACTACTTTTTTGGATGAGTGAGTTTGTCGTCTCTGACTAGGAATGATCGACTGTTTTTTATGAGTCGTGTTTCTTCGTGATTCGTGTATTTTCAGGAGTCGTAGTTTCTAAGGAGACGTGGTTCTTCTAGGGTTATGGTCTTCGGCAGTCAGGTTTCTTTAGGAGTACGGGTTTTGAGGAAGACACGGTAGTTTCGGATTGACAATATTTGTAGAATATAAATCTTGCTAATTAAGTAACAATATTAAGTATAGATTGGAGCTTTTTCTCTTTATACTGGTCCCTCCAACCTATACCTTAAATTTTTCTAACTGAATGTTGCTAATTCGCAAATCGCCTCTTGCTTCTCGATCTTCCTAGTCCAATCAGTTGCTTTTTTTTGGAAAGGTGGTTTCAATGATTCGTGCGCCTTCTCAGCAGTGTAGGCAGATTGGACTACAAGAAGCGGATTGGGCAATTTCTGATCCAAAAGTTCCTACCAAAATTTCAAATTAGGCGACCCATTACGTTCTCGGCTACTTGCAATTATCTGTCAGTTTAACTCAAAAAAATACTCTACTTTCTTATTTTTATATTTGGAATCACAAATTTATATTATACAATAAAAATTTTGTTTCTTTAGTATCCTATTCACAATGAACAATAGTTTTACTGAAATTAAAACGTTTGATACTAGCTCAATTCTTGTTTTAGTAGATTTTAACCTCAAGATCTTACAAGACCAATGTTTTGTTGACTTTGGGCTGTAGAAGTATCACTGACCGTGATTCTGTCTCAGTTAATGCTCAACTTAATCCCCAACCTCACGTGAACTTAGCAGGACCACTTTATTTTTCGATTTTTTCGAATTTGGGACCGGTACAAACGAAAATTTTTACGGTTCAATCCGGTACAAACGCAGTACAAACGAATCGTACAGAAAAATCATCAAATTTGTAGAAATTTATCCGTGGTCCTGCTAAGTTCACGTGAACTTAGCAGGACCACTTTATTTTTCGATTTTTTCGAATTTGGGACCGGTACAAACGAAACTTTTTACGGTACAATCCGGTACAAAGGCAGTACAAACGAATCGTACAGAAAAATCATCAAATTTGTAGAAATTTATCAGTGGTCCTGCTAAGTTCACGCAAACTTAGCAGGACCACTTTATTTTTCGATTTTTTCGAATTTGGGACCGGTACAAACGAAAATTTTTACGGTACAATCCGGTACAAACGTAGAACAAACGATTCAAACAGAGAAATCATCAAATTTGTAGAAATTTATCAGTGGTCCTGCTAAGTTCACGTGAACTTAGCAAGACCACTTTATTTTTCGATTTTTTCGAATTTGGAACCGGTACAAACGAAAATTTTTACGGTATAATCCGGTACAAACGTAGAACAAACGATTCAAACAGAGAAATCTTAAGATTTGCAGAAATATGTAATCTGGTTCTCCTATGTTCACGTGAACTTAGCAGGACCACTTTATTTTTCGATTTTTTCGAATTTGAGACCGGTACAAACGAAAATTTTTACGGTACAATCCGGTACAAACGTAGAACAAACGATTCAAACAGAGAAATCTTAAGAATTGCAGAAATATGTATTCTGGTCCTCCTATGTTCACGTGAACTTAGCAGGACCACTTTATTTTTCGATTTTTTCGAATTTGGGACCGGTACAAACGAAAATTTTTACGGTATAATCCGGTACAAACGTAGAACAAACGATTCAAACAGAGAAATCTTAAGATTTGCAGAAGTTTGTATTCTGGTCCTGCTATGTTCACGTGAACTTAGCAGGACCACTTTATTTTTCGATTTTTTCAAATTTGAGACCGGTACAAACGAAAATTTTTACGGTACAATCCGGTACAAACGCAGTACAAACGAATCGTACAGAAAAATCATCAAATTTGTAGAAATTTATCAGTGGTCCTGCTAAGTTCACGTGAACTTAGCAGGACCACTTTATTTTTCGATTTTTTCGAATTTGGGACCGGTACAAACGAAAATTTTTACGGTACAATCCGGTACAAACGTAGAACAAACGATTCAAACAGAGAAATCTTAAGAATTGCAGAAATATGTATTCTGGTCCTCCTATGTTCACGTGAACTTAGCAGGACCACTTTATTTTTCGATTTTTTGGAATTTGAGACCGGTACAAATGAAAATTTTTACGGTACAATCCGGTACAAACGCAGTACAAACGAATCGTACAGAAAAATCATCAAATTTGTAGAAATTTATCAGTGGTCCTGCTAAGTTCAAGTGAACTTAGCAGGACCACTTTATTTTTCGATTTTTTCGAATTTGAGACCGGTACAAACGAAAATTTTTACGGTACAAACCGGTACAAACGCAGTATAAACGTATGGTGTGCAAACATTTATAATTTTCAAAAGTGGTCCTGCTAAGTTCACACTCGTATGAGCATGAGTTATTTTATTTTATTTTATTATTTTTTTTTTTTTTGCAAGAAATTGAAACTGATTAACCGCGGAGCCATACAAATTATTATGACATTTCGGAAACATATTTAACCTTCTAAGATTCATTTTTGTCATTTGTGTTACAAAGTATTTGTTCTAGAGCTAATACATGCAACTAGAATTTTGCTCAACAATGGAAGGGATGCTTTTAATAGATTAAAACCAATCGATCGGTTCGTCCGTCCGAAAACTTGGTAACTCTGAATAGCTTTGGACTGATCGCACGGTCTCTGTACCGGCGACGCATCTTTCAAATATGTACCTTATCAACTGTCGATTGTAGGTTCTGTGCCTACTATAGTTGTTACGGGTAACGGGGAATCAGGGTTTGACTCCGGAGAGGGAACCTGAAAAACGGCCACCACGTCCAAGGATAGCAGGAGGCGCGATAATAAATGTATTGTGCTTTGGAAATGTATTGTGTTTATAATTCCACAGCTAATAATTCAATATAGCAATAAGCATGACTTTAATACCTACATTAACCTGTTTGAGTATCTTCTATTGCCTTATGCATCAAACGAGCGATCACTTACTTTTCCGTCCATAATCACACATTTTTTTATTATTATTAATCAGACAACAATTGGATTCCGTGGCGGAAGAAATGTGGAATTTGCAATGCAAAGAAGCCAACCGGATGTTGCACCGCCCAATAATCTTGGAGGGTGTTCGTTTTCAAGAAGTGATCGTGATCCCGGATGAGGTGGTAGTAACTGCTATTCTCCGATATGGCCTTAATTAGAAGTGTTTCTTCTACAAATTCTAATTTTAATGATTTTTTTAAAGAGTTAGATTTACTCTATCTGTTCGTCAGTCTGGTAGACAAGGAAGTCTCTGCTAAAACCGGAAACCAGATATCCACTACAATTTGCGGTTTCAATACTGGTCTTCAAAGAGCAAAATACAATAAAAGAGAGAGCGAGAACTGGTATTTATGAAATCGATAGAGCGTTTTAAGAATATACACCACCATATCTCTTAACCCTATATTCAAACCGGAAGTAGCAGGAGTTAATCATTTCCTGTTTTAACATTGATCAGTGTATGGTAAAAACGGTAATAAATAACAAAAAGAGTTTCTTCTGCAATCGATTAAGCCTCCCATATATATATATAATCCACCACCACTTTAATCTCCCTCGTAAAAACGGAAGTGTTAGAAATGTAGTCCACGTGACTCTGTTACTTCTGAAATTGTTCATTGCTTCATTTTTTCGTGATTTCCCATATATTTCAAGAACTTACTTCTCCTTCATTACTCCACTTCCAACTCTATCTGTAATAATAATAATAATAATAATAATAATAATAATAATAATAATAATAATAATAATAATAATAATAATAATAATAATAATAATAATAATAATAATAATCCTACCTTTAGAATGGAAGTCTCCATTTTCCTGGCTGCACATTAGATTATTGGGGTTTTAGTATATTTCGTAACGATCCAAGGAATGCTGGGTGGGGTAGGTACAGTGGGAGGTTTTGGAATAGGGGGAGGGGTTAGACCACACAGCAAACAGAAATCCTGGACCTCACTCGGATTTTTTGAACCTATTGAGAATTAAAGAAAACAAAATTGCATATAGACCAGATACATCAGGTTAAAATTACTTATACATATATAAAAAGTAACAATATCAATTATGAAAATTTTACACAGTACGCTCGTGAAGTCATTGAAGAGTACAATTCAACAGAATTTCAGCCAGTTGTCAGATTTTTCGGAAAAAATAAAGGAAAATTTTACGATTTTCAGGGGAAAAAGTAGATATGTGATATAACAAACCACATATGGCTTCATGTAGTAACGTAGATTTATTATAATTAGAAACTGATAATTGCAATACATAAGACTCAAAACGTATATTTACAATTTCTGATGGGAGCTTATGAGGTTTGGACTCCATATTAACCTGCAAATCCTCGTCTCACGTAATCTTGGTGCTGAAGTGAACACTAAAACTCTTATTCAACCAAGTACAAATCTTTGTTGCCTCTCAATTGCTTTCCAAAAAATATTTTACATCTCTTAACAACCATATATTCCTTTTATAATGTAGATGCAGGTAAATACGCCATGTTAAGGTGTATTTTTTATGGCCTGATTTTTCATGAAACACAAAAACCAAGACATGTGCGTTGCAGAGTAGCCTTTTCCACGTGTAGAAGAAAATGTGGCAATGATGGGACTCACTTCTATTTTGCACCCAAGGTAAAAGAAAAAAGTGGTGCAAAGTGGAGGGTTTACCAACACGTGCAGGTAATTACGTCGTCTAGGATACTACTAGAAACCTGTAATAAATCTTGCAACTGCTTACATAGTTTGTATTATACGATCTCAAATATTACTACACAACATAGCTGAAGCAAAAAATAGAATAACCAGAGTGCAAGATGAAGATTAAAAGATAAAATGTAAAAACGATAATCTCCAAAGTTGAAATGAAGTTCCAAACTGAAAAGTTTTAGTCCATAAGAAGATAAGAAAACAGTGTCACTGTACAGTGACTTAAAAACAACTTCACTGATAGTACATGGAACATGTGAGACAAATGAAAACATCTTTGTCTTCTGCAGTCAGTCCTGCACAAGCCCTGGCTTATTTCAGTGCTCTATGCTTGGTATTGATTTAGTAGCCATGAATCACAAATACTGAAATTACACTTACAAAAAAAAGTGTTCCTAGACTTACAAAACCAAGTGTGTACATTGCTGTAAAAAAAAAAAAAAAAAAAAAAAAAAAACCGGCAATGTTTTGAGTTAGCACAATACTAGGAACTGATTCTTACCGCTATTGAAATAATAACGTCCTTCCACAGAACCTTCCCAAAGCAGACAACAATGCATGGCGTGGCGGTCTTAGCGTTATCTCCCGGAGTATTCGGCAAATAGGACTTGTACAAGACCGTGGCACATATTGGAGGCGCATTTTAGCAGATTCCGTCGGAAACGTCGCAGCACTGAACACTTTGTGTATTTAGCTGCACTGGCGTATATGTCTGCAGTTACCTTACATTAAAAAATCCTTGCAGGGATTATATTTACATCCACTTGGAGTTCCGTTTTTATTAGTTCACTATAGATTCTGTTCCTGACATCTGTTTCAATAGATTCACGATAGGTTCTGCTCCTGACATCCAGGCCGGTATCCAGCCCAAAAATCTAGGGGGGCGGTAGAAGTTAGGGGGGCCGACCCAACCATATTATAGTTTATCGCCATATTATAGTTCATTTGCAAGCCTACCGTGAAAATTTTAGGGGGGCAGTGAAAATTTAGGGAGGCCCGGCCCACCGTAGCCCCCCGTGGATACGGGCCTGCTGACATTTGTTTAAATAATTCTGTTCCTGACATCAATTTCAATAGATTATCTTGCTGTTATCTGCTTTAACAGATTCTGTTTCTGACAACTGTTTGAAAAGATTCACAATAAATCCTGTTCCTGACATCTGTTTCAATAGACACAATAGATTCTGCTTCTGACATATATTTCAATAGATTCTGATCATGACATCAATATATTGCGATCGATCAAAACCGATATGATCGAGACGAAGTTAATAGACGAAGACTAAGATCGTAACAATCAAATTGTTTTTAGACATAAGGTTGAGTTGCCTGCTAGATAAGATGTAAAAACGTAATCTGGCATATTTTTTCGCTGATTATTGAGTTAAATAGTTGGATTGCGTTCTTAACAATTGGTGAGACATAAGTACCTCAAATTATCTTCTTTTCGCACCAATTTATAAAATATTTTAAAGGTTTCCAGGACCATAATTTCCTTTATTTATTAAAACGAACAAGAAAATCGTTTTAGAACAAAATAGAAACGTATAACGTAAAACATACGAGAGAAATGAAAAAAAAAAACTTACGGAAAAAAGCAAAGATCTGGCAACCGTGAGTTCAGGAAACTTTTCGTGTTGCAAGTGATCTTTGAATTGATCTCAATCTATAGAAGTATAAGTTCTTAGTATCGATGTTCTCCCTATTCTTTGTACATTCTCGATACTATCAATTATTTTAGCATTCATTTCTGACATGTCAGATTCTTGTTTTGCATAAAGTGACCGAGAAAGTTTAGTGTGGTGGCCTGTAACTTTCATTTATTTATTTATTTATTTTGTAGTTATTTATTAACCAGTACCCGGTTACACATATATTAATGCTTTACCATAGATATGGTTACAGGTTTTGACCTCATAGTAAGCTGGAGAGCATGTTCATATTCACCACTATCGTTTTTGAAATAATTAAATTGAACAATGCAGCTGCAATTAAGTTATCATAATATGATATATTACTCTAGAAATACACAAATATACGAGGCATATGAGAAAAGTAAGTACCGTTTTGAAAAAAAAAAAAAGTACTAAAACAGGTTTGTTCGAGCCAAATTTATTTTTACATGAAAGAACATACTTTAAATTATTTTTCGACATACGACCACCACTGTTTTTCGTAGTTTCCACCAATGTCCAAACACCTGTCAAAGAGGATGACATAGCTTGTCCAAACCTTCCTCAAAGGAACATCGCGAAAGTGAAGACAACTGTTACTTCATAGCGTTTTGCGTCGTGAACATTTGTCCTTCATTGAACTGCTTTACGCACACTAAGAAAAAAAGGACTAGGATTTCCGTGTGGATACATCGTAGCAGTTTGGAACACCAAACAAAGTCTGGAGTTCGGCGTCGTGTTAAAAACATCTTCCCTTCTCACAGAATGATATGACATCTTATTACTCTCGTAAGGTAGGAGGTCACAGATTTAGAAAAAAAAGCAAGAGGAGACAGGCGTAGGAAGGCGGTAACAACATTATATAAGTAAGTTACCACCGTCGGAATGGGTATGGCGTTAATTCTAGATTTGAAATGGTGGTCCCACAATACAAAATTTTCGCTGGACGGTGATGTAGATCGTATTACGGATGAGACAACATTACTTAACGTGGTGACGCGCGTAACCTGGTAAAAACAGCATTTACGTGCCGACTGGATTATGCATTTCTCTCCGTGCACGTTTGCACCATTCCATTATTCATTGCATTTTCACCGTAAGTCTCTACAATTATGATGATGAATTTCGGCCGTCGTAAGGTTCCTTGCACTCAAAGATCGGATAACAGAACGAATCCCACAGTTGGTGGGTTCAGCAATTGTTTTAAACATTGTAAACGATCACAGGACACAGTACACCCGCGACAACTCAACTGTACTGGCTGGCGTCAGTGGAGAGGCAATGAACCAGTAGGACCAGCGCGAATGCGCAGAGCGCTGACACTAGCGTTCAAACGAAACGGCGCGTACTTGCTGGACACTGGTGGGACGTTTCGTTGAGGAAGGTTTGGACAGATTGGTCACCCGCTCTGACAAGTGTTTGAGCATTGGTAGAAATTAAGTGGAAAAAATAGTTTAAAGTGTGTTCTTTCATGTAAAAGTAAATTTGGCATGAACAAACCTGCTTTAGTACTTTTTTCAGAACGTTATTTACTTTTCGGACTCGCCTCGTATATATTCAAATTTAAATCTGGTTACGAATTGTATCCTATCTTTAAAGAATTAAATTAAAACAATAGTACATTTATTTTTCGATTAAATCACACCGCTTCAAGCAGGCGAAGTAGCATAGTGCAGGTAGAATAATCTATTGGCGTAACTTTTTTATTAGCAACTAGCGTAACACACTGACATGTTTACCGTTTAGAAACAGGATACTATCTTTGCCGAAGAGATAATTTGCAGGCAGGCGAGTAGCGCAGAAACAGGCGCTATTAATCACTCGTTGTCATTTATAGTACACTTATGGTAAATCATGAAACGAGTGCCTATAACAGCGTTTCTTAACCTTTTTTCTTTTGGGGCATAGGGGGCGCGGTGGCTCAGTGGTAGAACATTCACCTCCGGTGCTTGGGGTCCCTGGTTCGATCCCAGTTCGCGCCGTGTGGATTTGTGGTGTACAAACACCGTGCTCGTGGGTTTTCTCGGAGTTCTCCCGTTTCCTCCTACTTTCTTCATTCCATCATTTCACTCATCTCTCATCATCACCGTCTCCTTTAGCCTGACCGGCATAACTATAGCACGTAAAACTTAAAGATTTCATTTTTTTTCCTTTGAGGCACACCAAAGTACGTTTCAAACTTTTGCGATACTCTGCATGTGATTTTTTCCCTAGATGCAAAAGAGCAAACACTACAATATATTTCTTTTTATTATGGAATTAGTATGATATACAAATATCACAAGGGAATTACGTAATACTCCTGAACAGAAACATATTAAAATAAAAGAAACTTATGACTCTTAAGCAGAAATATGAGAAAGAAATATTACCGTCAGAAACATAAGAAGACATCAACATTAAAACAAGTGAGATATTTGCCCCTGGCGATTTTTGCAAAGCATATCTATGCGTGGACGAACTCTTGACAGACACACTCTCATACCAAGTATTTCTTCCCAAACAAAAATGGACAGCATTGAAAGGAAACTTTCCGGCTTTAAGCTTGGAAGACAAGTGTGAAATCAAATCGATTGGCGATAATTGTTTCCTTCTAAATATAATTTCTTTTCGGAAAAATCTTAGAAGACATTGTAAATATCGCGACACACCAATGTGTCGCGTCACAGTGTTTGAGAAATGCTGGTCTATAATATGTGAAGCACCATTATACAGGGTGTTTCACAACAACACCGACAACGTTTGGGAGGTGATTCCTGACATCAAGATAACACAAAAAGTATGGACCAACCTGGGTGCACAAATGCTTCCTTTCGGAGTTATAGGGTGCTGAAAACATGAAAAAATGAAATTTAAAGGTCCGTAGATTCGAAACTATGGGACCTATGGTAATAGAGTCAAGACTTCACTTAGGAACTAATATGTGTTCTACTCAAATATCCATGTTCCTCAATCCTGCGGTACTTCAGCAATAGTTTTTACAGACGAAGTTTGGTTGCGGGCATATAATTTGAAATACTCACAAACTACCTCTATAAAAGTTGTTGCGGAAGTATCGCAGCTTCTGAAACATGGATATTTGGATAGGTCACACACTAGTTTCTAAGTGAAGTTTTGACCCGACTGCAACCAGACCTTTAAATTTAATTTTTTTCATGTTTTCGGAAGCCTATAACTCCGAAAGGAAGCATTTGAGCACCCAGGTTGGTCTATACTTTTTGTCTTAACTTGGTGTCAGGAATCCCTCACAAATGTTGTCGGTGTTGTTTTGAAACACCCTGTATATAGTATTACAAGGCAATGACGCATACATTATATCTTATTCCACTTTTCTACTTGAATTGGAGGAAAATTATTTTCATAAATTAATTAATTAGTCTTAGGTGCCTGAAGTAGTAGTTTTTAACCACAAATATTCCTCATATCGATAACACTAACCTACACAGAGAAATACAAGTATATTGAGTATTATGTGAAAGTTTCCATACACAGGTAAATTTAGGAGCAAAATAAAATTTTAAAAAATATATATATCACCTGTAAGAACTTACTAATACAATCTACAAGAACAGTAAAAGCCAGGCCCAGAAGAAACGCCAAAACGATCAGTCTGGACATTTTACAGACGACTTCAACTGATTCCACTTCAACTTATACTGAATAAAAAATCAAAAGTTACACAGGAAATACTTATTCAATTGCTTATATGAAACACGTTTTGAAAAGCATGACAATTGTGCAAAGTGGCCTCTAGGATTGGTAGTTAGACATTGCAAGAGACTCACTTTGTTTCAAAGTTTAAAATATTGCTATTATTCTGAATTATAGATGACAATAGTGTGTACACAGACTGACAAGAATTCAGAATAACAATTTTAGCGAAAACAATAGAACAAGCTATCTCACAAACGCAATAGTTATATTTGCTAGTTATGTATTCAGGAAATAAAGGGGATAAAATTTGAAGGCCATATTGCAAATCCTAAGAATTTAAGAGCAGCCGTATACATGTAAAGAATAAGTTATCTTACATAAATGCATCTTTTGCAAGTCACAGTATATAAAACACACTATAAAGGCATCTTTTGCAATTCGTCAGTTCCATTCATTCTATTTGGCAGTATTTGGTTGTAATGTCAACTTGTGTGTTTTGCATGGTACACAGTCAAAATTAACATTTTTAAAAATGTAGAAATGACAACTATATTCTATTCTAACACACTTTTTAAATTAATCTGATAATAAAGTTTGTTTATCTTTTAATTTCAACCTCTGACCCTTTTTAACGGTGAGCTCCTCCGTGGCTAAGCAGTTGGCGTACGCGCCTATGGCGTGGGAGACCCGGGTTCGATTCCCGGCAGGATCTGATGTGGTTCGGATTCCACGTTAATTAGTAGGTCCACGTCTTATATAGCCTCGCTGCTGAACGGGACGTTAAACTCAAAATCAACTCAACCCTTTTCAACGGTAATCATTGTATTTTACGCAGCACGAGATGAAAGTGTTAGAGCAAATTAATTTTTATCCAAGCCAGTGTTAACTTCAATTGGAGTTTAGCGTTTAGTTCAGCAGCGAGGGTATGGAACGTGGACCTAAAGCTTAATACGTTATTTTAACACCAAGGAACCAGTGTTGCAGGGTATTGAGTGCTAATGTTAATGATTCGGTACAGAGACTGTGTTGAGCGGTTTAAAAATTATTCCGCGGCAATGTTATAAAAGTAGATGAATTAACGAAGGAACGAGGAAATAGAAAAATAGAAACAGTGTGACGGAGATCTTTATATATATATATATATATATATATATATATATATATATATATATATATATATATATATATATATATATATATATATATATATATATATATATATATATCCAGTGTGTCCATAAAGTCAGTTGCGGGAATATAGAATTTGCGAAAATACCGAGATCAGAAAAAGGGATCAGTACTACCGGAGTGTAGAGTTTACACTCGTACCTCTATTTGTGGGTTCTGGGGTTTAGGCCTACCTTTTATAGCACACAGTTGCAACTCCTTAAAATAATGAAAGATTTGTTTTTGCGTTTTCTCATATTTGCAGTCATGTCTCAGATACACGGAGTGACAACGGACTCAATGACACGAAATGTAAACCCTCGCCAGTTTTGATAGGGTCAACATAGTGACTTGAACCTTTCGGTAAAATATTTCTCTTGTCAATGCCTCTCCAAAAATATATTACTCGACCCCCTTTGCCATTTTGAATTTTCTAGTTGACCCCACGTACCCCTATATGGGGATGTGTGTAATGGACAGGTTTCATCTCAGGTTCTGTTCACCTTACTAGGTGCAGGATGTATGACCATACCAGAGGAGCCGCCGCTCCCAATGATCATTGTCTTTAAAGGGAGAAGTTTACATCAGTCATTAGTCTGGTAATGTACGGTGTACCTCTACCGTAATTAGAGGAAGTTCGTGTTGTTAGAACGACCCTATCGAAGGCGGCTGTGGTTGTCTCTCTTAATAGTGGTGTGCATGTACCGTTGGGTCCGAATGTAGCTTAGGTACTACATGAACGCGATACGTAGACACATTAAAGATAGGTAACCCCGTATTGTTTGGGCAAGTCTACCAGCGGAGACGCGACTCCCAAATGACAATGTCTGTTTAAATAAGACAGTCTACATCAGCCCTTGGCTCAGGTAATGTACAGTGTACCTCTACCGTAATTAGAGGAAGTCCTGTATTGCTTAGACGATCCTACCGGGAGGGGAGTGTCTGATTCCTGAATGCAGCGGGACTGAACGGCGACTGGGGAAAAGTGCCTATCTCAGGTATTTGGGTAATGGTTTCTGATCCCAGTGGAAGGGAGGAAACTGTAGGACATGGGCTGGTACCAAACTCAAATGGTAACGTAACACGTACCATTGGATTCGGGATGAGATACGGGGGTATCTCGACGTGTGCGTTGTATCTCTATACGCGAAGGCGGTTGCCAGTTGCACGTTAGAGGTAGACAGGGCCGGGATTGAAAAAGCCCCCTCAGGCATACCTGGAGCTCCCGGATTGAGTTGGACTCTGCCGGGCTGTGGTCATACCGTTGGATTCGGTAGCTCATGGGAACCAATTCCAGGAATTTGGGTAACGGTGAGCATGGGTGGGAGATACGCTTGTCTCGAAGCGCTCGGGTCCATGCCTGCAGAGCATGGAAGGACTGGCTCGCTAACAGTCCCCTTCACCAATAGGTAGCTGGTAGATCCCACTCCCTTAGAGAATAGGGGTTACACGCTAAAGCGTCCCAATGTTAAGTGTATTGACGGTGTACCAAATGTACGAGGACCAACAGTCCATAAAGAGGGATAGCGGGCCGGGTGCTTATGTTAGTGGTACCTGTCCATTTAAAGAGGCCGAGCGGCCGCAGCATGTCTAGCCAGCGTGGTGTAAGCGTGGTAATATACCACTAGCTCCTAATTTGTGACAAAGTTCGGTTAGGGCGATTTAATGATGTATCCGCTTTGAGTTTGGACAAACTGTTATATTTCAGACTGTGGTTTGTATTTAAGTATTTGTTGAAGTAGCAGTTCGGTGTTTCAGAAATTTGGATCATAATCCTGGAGTAGAAAGTTGTATATTTGAATCTGTGATTTGTTGGAAAGGTGCTGAATTTCATTAACTATGATGATACGAGAACTGTCGTCTGGATTTGCAATACTGATGTTATCACATGATGCTTTTTATGATATGGAGATTAGAATTAGGTGCTAGGTCACAGTCAATGGTAGGTTCGTCTAATCGCTAATCGTCTTCTGATGTTGCAAATGTGTTTTTATAACTCTTGAGCTTCTCTCTCTTTGTAGAGAGAGCGGAAGGTGTTGGAACTGTGGGCCGGAAGACTGGATGTTGTCAACTGGTCATAATGGCCAGGGTTGTTAAAATGCTGAGTATGTACTAGATAGTTGGTGTAATTAGGATAAAATCAGATGTATAAGTAAGGGGGAACGCAGAGGGACTTCCTTCTTCCACTTTAAGAAAATATCAGTGGAATCTCCCCACTCTCTAAAGAAATACAATAGGAAAAGATAGGTACGGAGCACGGTGTGGCGTCACGTGACCGCTATCTTTTCAGACCCACATTTACACCTGTATAAGATAAACGACGAAGCATAAAGCTGTCAGAAAGTCGTACACACATTGGTATGTATATTAATGCACTCTCCATTCGATTGAAACCCTTAATCGCTCTCACCCATAAATGAGAACTACTACTCTGTCGTCAACTAGCATATAATATTCTAATCTATATCTGACACTGTACACGTTACAGCTACTAATAATCGTAACTATGTATGATGAAATGTGAACGTTGCCAAAATGATATAATAAATATTTATGCATTTGTCATGGAGAATTTGTATCAGTTTTTATTTTTAACGATAAGCCGAGTTTTACACGCTATACTAAACATTTATACCACGTAGTAAACAACATATTATAATGTCTGTAATTTCTCGCAAAACTAGTTTCTTAAGCAGATTCATTTTGTGACAAACTTTACACTAAGAGAAATGATACCATCTCTTTTCTGCTTTCTTACTAAAGTTGCAAATACTGGAAAATAAAATTACTGGGGCCTGGTTATAATCCTTCAAAGGTATGTTAAGCATTAAAGGATTAGTTGAGCCTGACAAAAATATCGATAAAGCAGTAACTATTGTCAGTTAGTAACCAAAGTTCTTAAATTTTTTTCCCGGTAAATTCCAGCCTAACAGACTCTTAAAAATGGGATTAACAATACTTTCCCAAAGCTCTTCTCTGAAGCACCATCGTGTAAATGGTGACGAGTTCGTTCAATCTTTCCCTTTGCTTTTCCTGGGCTGGTAACTGTCCCTTTGTATAGAACCGCCAGCGAGACTCAAGCTAGCAAGATTTTTGCCCGCAAGGTTTAGGCAAGGCAAATTTTGACCCGGCGAGGTTTTGTCCCTGGAGAATTTGGGCCTCGACGTTTCGGCTGCGAGCTTTTGTCCGTACCCAGATTTTATGGGAATGTTTTCTAATCAGTTTTTGAAAATTTCTTTTTTCAAATGGAACTTTGTGTTGTTCACGTTCTTCTCCCATAAGATGCATTTGGTTTGTTCCTCCTTTTGTATAAAGAAATGAATTAGTACTTTTTAAATGTTATTTTTGTTTTCAAGGTAATACTCTTGATCATGTGTATAGTCTTGTTACAAAAACCTGGTCATCCATCTTTCTTGGAAAAGTCCTGCTTCTTATCCCAGTTGAAATTCAACGAAACAAAGAAAAATCTAGAGGGGGGGGGGATCAACTGACATCTTTACTTCGAGCCAAAGTATTAGTTTCCAAAATACAATTGCTAAAATATAGTGTTTTAAATCAGGGTGAGAGATTACGAGATTTTTATATGTGACTGTTACATCAAGAAACTAAAATATGGTTCGTACGAATCGAGTCAGAGGAACTGCTCCTCTTGGACTGCTATCCGAACAGGTTGTCCAACCTTCAATATTACATTCATCTCATTTCACCAATCAACATTTTGTTGTAGATCGTCAAGGCTTTCCATAACTTTAATGGTCTCAAAGATGGCAGATTTAGATACTTTCTCTGGACCCTCGGTGGACGGACGACACTGGTTTATCTCCTGTCTTTGTCACGGTTTGTTTTTATAGTGTATAAACGAAAAATGCAATTTTACAACGTATTCTTCGGGGCTATTTTAAAGAATTGAAGCCTTTTCCTGTTCTTAGATTGTTTCGTCCAAGTCATTACGCTCAGCATTGTTCTCACGATAATCACATTCATCCAAGGGGGCATTTGGCTCATTAAAGAAATTAAAACGTTTGAGTTTAACGTCCTACTATTATACCATTTGAGCTTAAGAAGACAGACGATTAAGGGAAGTGAGCGCTAGTGTCGAAAAGTTAAGAACTATGGTTTAGACTATAATTTTATTGTGCTACATACCAAATGTGATCGCCTACTATCCTGAGGAGCATTTATCAGAAGAATCATTCATGCCTCGCAATGAGTATCGAGAGAGGTTGCATTGGAGAGGTGAGTAGAGGGCGACATTCAGTAATGGAATCGGTTTCGATTTTGGCCGTTTTAATAACATTTCCTAAAACTAAGAATCTTTACATATTCCCTTTCTGAACCCCGTTATAGTTTCTTGATGTAACAGTCACATATAAAATCTCGTGGTCTCCCACACTGATTTAAAAAGCTATATTTTAACAATCGTATTTGGGACAGGGGCGTCATTTAAGGGGCCAGGAGGGGGCAATTATCACACAAGAGTTTGAAGAATACATATATTTTAATCGATTGTCTACTAATATACTAGTATAAAACGTGAGAGTCTTATGTTAATGGTGCTCTTGCTTCCTTGAAGCGAAGTCTGAAATGACGCCCCTGATTTTGGAAACTAATACTTTGGCTCCAAGTAAATATGACAGTTATCCCCCCACCCCAGATTTTGCTTTGTTTTATTTAATTTCAACTGGGATAAGAAGCAGAAATTTTCCAAGAAAGATGGATGGCCACATTTTTCTAACAAGACTATACACATGTTCAAGAGTATTGACTTGAAAGCAAAAATAACAGAAAAAAAAAATACTAATTCTTCCTTTATACGAAAGGAGGAACAAACCAAATGCATCTTATTGGAAAAGAACGTGAACAACACAAAGTTCCATTTTAAAAAATAAATTTTCAAAAACTGATTAGAAAACATTCCCAGAAAATTTGGGTACAGACAAAATCTCGCGGCCGAAACATCGCCGCCCAAAATCTCAAGGGACAAAATCTTGCCGGGTCAAAACTCGCCTGACCTAAACCTTGAGGACCAAAATCTTGCTGGGCCAATATCTCGCCTGACTAAAACATCTCGTGCCCAAAGCCTCGTCGCCCAAAACCCCGCTGGCCAAAATCGTGCCTAGTCAGAATCTCGCGTATCGAGAACCTCGCCGCCCAAAACCTCGTAGGCCAAAATCTCGCTGGTCAAAACTTTGTGGGATGATACCTCCCCATAAAATTTATCCAATGAGTTTCTTAATATGCAATTCCATACTACAAATAATAATAATAATAATAATAATAATAATAATAATAATAATAATAATAATAATAATAATAATAATAATAATAATAATAATAATAATAAACTTAAGTAACATGTTTACTTTAGAGGTTAGAAGCGTAAAGACATTGATATGTTTAAAATGAATGGACATATACATGTAAAATAAACCCACAATCTCCAATTCTTGAATTTGAAATCTTGGGTGACTAGGATCTACACCAGCGTTTCCCAACCGGTGTGCCGCGAATGGGCCACTGGTGTGCCGCGAGGAAATGAAAACAAAATTATTAATTATATAGGAACCTAATTGCAAGACAGGAAATATGTGTATTTAAATTTCACATTACTATGAACCTCTACAATGAAAAAAATACTGTAATTGTAATATATTATTTTACATACATTATTACTACATAGATTGTATTTCGAAAACAGAATTTTATTAATATTTAAAATTGTGACGTATATCAACCATGTTAATAAATTATAAGTTTCACACTGAGTTACTTATCTGTTCATTTTTAAAGTTGAAAAAAGTTGGTCGATTGCTTTATTAGTGTCGTCACCTTACGACCAATTCTACTAACCTTAATTAGCAATGTCTCCGCAATTAAGCGTTTCCGACCGAAATCGCAGAAAAGTTTTTCTTGTGTTCAGGTCTTGAACAGGTATGTGAAGTTTGTAGGTTGTTTCATTCAGTGTAGCCATCCTATGACCAGCTCCACTAATTACCGTTAATTAGCACTATCGCCAATAATTAAGCGTTTGCTACCAAAGTCGCAGATGAACTTTTTCTTATATTGAGTTCCTGAACACTTATGGGAAATTTGCCGGTCTATCCCCGGAATACCCTGTATTATGATTTTTCAGTTCTCTTCTCTTCACTTTATTAGTATAACATGCGTTAGTATTTTCCTCACCATTATTTTAAAACAATTATGTGTTATTACAGAATATACACATATAGCATTATATAAAAGATTCTATATGGAAGAAATGGTTGTGACGAGGTTTTATAATGACGACAATTTTTCTTAGATAAGATTACGTCCCGCGTAGTTTAGGCCAGGCGAGATTGTGTGTCGCGAGATTTAGGACTGCGAGGTTTTGGTCAGGAGAGATTTTGGGACCGCGAGGTTTTGGCGAGGCAAGAATTTGGGACGCGAGGTTTCGGACGGCGAGATTTTGGAAAAGCAAGGTTTTGGGATGCTGGGTTTTCGGCGGGGATGTTTTAGTCACGTGAGATGTTGCCCGGGCGAGATTTTGGCCCTGCGAATTTTGTCCTGCGTGGTTTTGGGCGAGGAGGTTCTGGTCAGATGAAGTTTCAATCAGGCGAGATTTTGGGCCGTGAGGTTTTGGCCAGACGAAGTTTCAGCCAGGCGAGATTTTGGGCCGTGAGGTTTTGGCCGGGCGAGGCTCTTGCCGCGAGGTTTTGTACTCAAACCGAGAAAATCAACTCATGTGATCATACAATATTTTATATGGTCATTTTTATTTGCTTAGTCTAGTTATTACACGGGTAGAAATTCGAAAATCAACATGCGAAATGAAGTGATATAGGCTCAACGTGAAACCAAGATATCATTTTGCCTCATGCAATGCGTAGAAAGGTGTCATTTTGCCTCATTATCCGAAGGACTTTCCACACTAATGTATAGCCGCAGAACTCTGTTAGCTGTAGTGAGCCATCTTGCATGTGACAAAGAGCCAGAGTCGCGAACTGAAAAGTCTTCAGAGCAGTGCCTAACTGGATAACTTTTGATATGTCTATTAAATACCATTGGTCTTTAATGAGTATCTGCCTGTCTTCTTCAGGAACCACACAATTGATAGGTTCAAATTCAATAACTGGTAGAGTGTGTGGACACAGTGCTAGAGACAGCTTCATCAGAGCTACACTACTGTCAAGATCATCCATGCCTACATTTTAGCATAAATCAGAAAAAAGGAAAATAAAATCTTTAGGTTTTACGTCCCACGATTATCCCTGCTAGGCTAAAGTAGAGGGTGGTAATGAGAAATGAATGAAATAATGGAATGAAGAAAGTGGAAGGAAACTGGAAAATCCCGAGAAAACACACGCACACGGTGTTTGTCCACCACAAAGTTCACTTGGCGCGAGCTGGGATCCAAACAAGGACCCCATGCACCAGAAGTGAACGCTTTATCACTGAGTACCCCCTACCCCCACATAAATCAGAGTTTAAAACCATTAGTAATGGACAAAAAATAAAGGGGAAAATGGAAATTTGGATTGGAAGAATTATGTGAAATTATAAACTTGTTAATATAATACATTAGTAAATAATACACCCTAATCATTGTATGGCTGCTTGGGTAGTGGTAAGTGCAGTCACTCCTTCGTGGTGAGTAGCGTCCTTATCTTACTTGTTTTAAGAAAATAAATAAAAATGTTAAACATTAAAATTTTGCTAAATTCGCAAATTTTTGACAGCGATGCGCGACCAGAAGATAGATATATATAAGTTATCTAATTCAAAGTAATTTTTGCGTTACTTTTAGGCCCTATAGGGTCCTCGTCCTATATTCTTTAGTCTTTAAAACAAAATTGAACATTTATTGTTTTTACCGGATTTTTCAAATTTCAACCCCGATTCGGGACCTGAAGATACTTAAATGATTTTTTTTTCTTTTTGAATTTTTTTCTTGTCTATACCAATAGCAACTTTTGCGCATTATAGCGTTCCGGAAACAGAAAAAATGAATTTTTTCGAACCACGCTACTGAACACCCCTCTCTCTTGCATCTTGAACACATATTTGAAACTAAGTTGGACACCTAAAAGTTACATCACACATGTAAAGGAGAATGAATGAAACGCTGATAAAATGTTATGCTCTGATGATTCGCGAGATTGCTGGAATTGCGAGAAGAGATGTTGGGCGAGGGAGAAGAACACATGACCTATTCTCATGAGAAAATAATGACATTCCTAGAACAAGTACAGGTTGAGAGACAGAGGGCCTTATGCAGAGTCGTTTTGACACGTGATTAGTATCATACTAAAGCGTTCGACTAACATATGTTTCCTGCAGTAGTCATGCCTTTAGTATGATGCTAATCAGACCTCAAAACGACTCTGCATAAGGCCCATAGTGGCCAGCAATACAGTTGTTATTCTGTACAAACTAAACATTACAGTTTTGTCTATGGTGTGATCGACTTCAGAAGACGTTTAAGTAATCAGAAGTTGAACTTACTGACATTAGAAGAAAGTAAAATGGTAATCTATCACTTGAATAACCTTGACAGCTGTAGGAAACTAGCAAACGAATTCCGGGTTTCAAAATCGACAATATCGAACATTAACAAAAGCAAAAACGTTATTGTAGAATCATGGGAACAAAATTGTCGCGCTCAAAGGAAACGGTACGTAAAGCACCACACGAAAAAGTGAATGATAAGGTGATCAATTTTTCGTCTTTATCTAGCAAAAATCATCAATGTAAGTGGAACCATACTTCAAGAGAAAGCAAAAGAAATTGCTGTTAGTTTAAATGTTAATGACTTCGTAGCTAGCAATGGACGGTTAGATAGGTTTAATAAATGCCACAACATATGTTTCAATGTTCCTTGTGGACAGTCTGCCTCAGCAGATTTTCAAGCTGCAGAAGATTGGAAGAATATGTTGTCTACTGTTACAGACGGGTATGAAAATGAGAACATTTTCAACGCGGACAAAAGCAGTTTCTTTTACCGGAAATTTCCTACACGAAAGGAGACCTTTGTAAAGGAGGAAAGAATTACGGTTTTGCTGTGTTTCAGTGCAAATGGTAAAAATTTGAAACAACTTGTTATTGGAAATACCAAAAGTCACATAGATTTTGACTTGTCAAATGTCATGTTATAATTCTCCTTCTCCCCCCCCCCCGCCCCTGACTAGCGAAGTGCAACCTTTGGACAAAGGTATCATTCAAAACGTAAAACTTCATTACAGGAAAAACATTATTCCGTGCTCTTATAAGATCGGTAGAAAACACTGAAAGCATAAGTGATTATACATAAAGTATAACAGTTCTAGATGCAGTACACTGGATTTATGGAACTTGGAAAGACATTTTCAAAACAATAATTCAGAAAAGCTTTGGCTTTTCCGTCGACTTAGTAGGGAACAAAATTCAAGAAGCTAGTGACGATGAAATAGATGAATTGAGGGCTATTCCAGAGAACTTTCTACGCAATTTTGCAGTTTACAACATTACACATTTTGACGATGATCTTGTTCATCACGATGCTGAAAACTCCACCGAAAATGACGTAATAAAACGTGTTGTTAACATCGCAAAAAGAAATCATATTGTCAGACGAAGATGAACCAGAAGCAAGTCAAGAAGCTTCTCGGAGAAAAGTTACGCACCAGAAAGCTGTTGAATGTTTAGACGAACTTGAACGTTACGCCTTTTCAAATAGTGAACCAGGGCTAGTTGAAGCTATACTTGGTGTGAGAAAATTAGTAGAAAATGCCTGAATGAAATACAAGTTACAGAAGGGGAATCAAACCCTTGTAACTCACTTCTTTACGAAAAGTTGAAATTATGAAAAGCAGGAATACACTGCAGTAAAAATACTTTTTTCTCAATGTTTGTGTGTGTGTGTGTGTGTTTATTACTATTTGTGCTACTGTCCAAGTGTTAAGTGTTAAATAAACTGCTAAGATACGTACACTCATGTCCAAAATTATTGTCGCATAGGGTCTATCTATAAATATGTTGTTGTAGAAATATAATTTGATAACGAATTCGCCAGGTATTTCTCATAATGTTAGTTTGTATATAATAGGCAAAGACATGTATGTGGCAAATTTCATGTCAAAAGAGCAGTAAATAAGAACAGTATGACGAAAATAAAACTTTCTTATCCATTTAGCAACATCTTGTTTTACTCATTCTAATTTTCGTATTTATTATTCTTTTCATATGAAATTTGCCACAAATACACATTTCATAAATTTGCCACAAATATACATATACATTCATACACATAGTCTCGGTATTGAGTACCTAGCAAAATCATTATCAAATTATATTCTTACAAGAAGACAGTTATATATATGCGACAATCATTTTGGACATGAGTGTACGTACATTATAAACTGCATTGTACCCTGTACTGTATTGCAGAGTTCAAGTCAAGATGTGTTTCTACATAAAGATACTGAAAGAGTATTCAACAACACCAACGTGATGTGTAAGTACTTTTCTACTTAAACTATAGCGTATTATTGCATGTAGTAGTGTAGGATGCTTTTTGCATAACATGGCCATAATACAAACCTCTACCCCTTTATCTTGGACATCCCTCTAACTTGGACACTTTTCAAAGGAACACAAGGTGTCCAACTTAGAGGGGTTTACTGTTGAATAATTTTGTTCTGCTATTAAAACAGTATCTCAAATGTTTTCCTTTAGTATCTATAAGTGTCATCCATTACCAAGTATTAAACTTGAATTTCCGAACTCACGCTATAACTTAGAAAACCAGGAAACTCTTATGGAGAAGTACTCATTTGTTCTTTCATTTTCGCGCGATTGCATTATCCTATCCGCTATAATGTATGATAGGAGAAAACAATTCCACAGGATTTCTTTTCTAATAATATTAATTTCAATTTAAGACTACGGAATCAAAAAGTATAAAATGAACTTTAAGAATGAGTGTAGACACCTATTGGACTAGTGACTTTATAAAGGTATAACATTTACTTCGTTATACTGGTTAACAGTGTTGAATTCAGACTTTTGTACATAGAGGGGGGCAATAAAAATTGAAGGGGATCTCTGTTCTAGATGGCAATAGAGTAGCAGGTATCTGTCGCAACAAAACTCGCGACTTCTTGTTGTCTGTTCGCTTTCAACCACCAACATATTTTCCCCTAACTAACGTTCTAAAGCGTTTGTGTGCGTCTGTATCTAAAGTCTGTGACAAACATCTTGTCATTTCAGCTAAACGAATAAAACGCAAGCTCTGACACGACGTTGCCGAGTGCTAAGGAGTGTGGCTATGGCTAAGCAGACGAACTACAGCGCGATCAGGTGGCAGAGAATAGACGTGGACGTGTACAAAATAAACGTGGCAATACCGTTGACCTCTCATTTGCTAGCAGCATTTCAAGGGAACTTGGAGCGCTGCCTTCAAATACCAAAATGTTTGTCACGCTGTTTAATTTCCATGTTTTTATATAACTTCCACTTTATACGAGAACGCGGTTTGTTAATTAGAACAATTATCTTGGGCAACAGAAGGAACTAATTTTCTTTTTTACAAAAAAAAAATGCTTTTAAGACTATTATTTTCGAAAAAGTTAAACGGAAAGATATTTCAATGTATGTGTATAGATATTCTAGATGGGCGCATATATATTCTAAGGGGCTCAACCCCCCCTGGACATGTCTGAATTCAACACTGCTGGTTAAGCATGTTGCTTACTCTTTTATATATTTCCTATTTTTGTATGATTTTTACAAAAAAGTGTTTAGATGTACTGTATAAGCGTCATTAGTAGGAGTGTTAGGATAAATCAATCAATTCACACGGTATACTAATTAACAGTATGGAAATTTTTCATACACAATTCATAAATAAATAAATTACACTAATTGAATAAGAAGTATCAATTCAATCAAATTGGCAATGAATGATAGACTTCCTTATGTCTGAAATCAGTGGTTCTCAAACTGTGGAGATGTGCATCCCTGGTGGGCGTAAAAACCAAACGAGCTACTGACACAGAAATAAATTTAAATTCGTAATTACAAATACTACAAATGTTATTACAAAGAAGCGTTAAATTAAATACGGTATGAACAAATAATAATCTATTGACTAAGCACTGTCTTTTCATTAAGGACAAAACTGGCAAAGAGATAATACGAGTAGTGCTGGCTCTGTTTCATCGTAATCGAGGATGATTGACTGAAGGACGTCACGTGAAAAGTGTAATTGGTTGTTAGAGGTTACGTGGCTTTAGGTCCAGCCCCACGGGAAACTTAAAATTAGTCCCTCCCTTACTGTCACATCGTGTGACGTCATTGACGCTGAAAATTTGAACCAGGAGCTATGATCCCTGTTCCAGGGTCACGGTCTATGTCCACGTAAGATCCCCTCTAAATTCTTAGTCTGTCTCATCCCCTTTTATAGGTAAAAAATATTTCTAAGTGTAAATTTGGGAGCTTTTTGACATAATTTACTTTGTATTATGAGGTTTTATTCAGTGGTGCCCACCTCCCCTTATGTCCATGACGCACCCCCCCAATTGTCTATCCGTAGGTGTTCTTCCATGAAAAAAATCTTCTTTTCGATTAATTTTACCCTCCCCATCAAACATATTTATATAGATTTTTAACCCCCCCAAAATATTTTAATGACGCAGTTTGCGTCATAGCCCCCCCCCTTGTGGGCACCCCTGTTTTATTGCAACATATACACTGAGAAAAATCCGTTCTTCGGACAGCGATATATTGTACAAATATACTGTATCCTCTTGCTTAGTACAGAAATCAGTACGGAGCATACGTTATCCGTATGCTACATAGGCACTGCCCTTAGATATTACATCATGCCTTTGCAGGATGTCTGACATCTGACAGATTTTCGTACATCACATGCATATACTTATTACCTTCGTCAGCTATATGTTATATACGTCAATTTGTATGTGAGATCCTGACCGCCTATATTGTTTCATACGGAAAGTACGTATAGATGGAACACTTATACAGAAAGTATAAAACATGGGTTTTCAGTTATACCTCTGCTGTACGTTAAGTCCAACAAGTACAGAAATTACGCACGTAACCTACCTTTTTAAGTACACCACCTACATTTTTTCTGACGTCAGTGTATGTGGGGCGTTCAGTATTCAAGTTTCTTCAAGCTGTAAAATGTTTATTTTTTTAAAGATACAATTCTAAACCATGTGTAGGTTGGTCCTTCCTCACTTCTCCATATAATCCCCACTGAGATTCAAGTATTTGTCTCATCGTTACATTAATTTGTCCAAACCCTTTGCAAAAAAATTCAGGGCCATGGCTATTCAGCACTGTTCCCTCATTACGCTTCACTTCTTCATTACCAGTTGACAGGAGACCAGGTTGTTTCTGTAGAACCTGAACTCTTCTTCAGGGAAACGCAATTCGACAAAAGCGACCTGATTTCTTTTTCTTGACGATAACGACCACCCCAACTGAGCACGGAAACAAGACACACACACAAAAAGGTGCAGAATTAAGGTGGGGAACGGCTGCTCCATTCTCCATACAGCCTCAATTTAGCGCCGAGTTATTTAGAACTATTTCCGGTGTTAAAATCTACATTGCAAGGTAAACGCTTCAAAACATAAAGCGTAATGTGAGAAGAGTGGTAAATAGCCAGAGCCCTGAATTTTTTGCAAAGGGTTTGGAGAAATTGGTGCATCGGTGAGACAAATACCTGAATCTGAATGGAAATTATGTGGACTTTACAAATGCTTCTTTTAATGTTTTTTTTTTTTGCAACTTGGAGAAACTTATATATTGAACGACCCTTCATTCTCTTTCCTACGATATGAGTACTTTGTGAGAAATTTAAAACTAAACCAGCCTCCCTGTGATCACGTGATATGACGTCATTGACGCGGGAGATTTGAACCAGGCGTTATGGTCTATGTGCCTCTGTGTTCCTGGAATTGAGGTCATGTTCATACTTTTGAAAGATGTAACATGAGGTCCTCGTTTTTGTGGACAGTGTTTATACGACTTGTATATGTATCATAAAACCTTGGTATAGATTTATGAATGTTTAGGTGATCCTATTCGTTCCCTACCTTTACCAAAAAATAAAAATTGGGAGATTTTTTTACCTAATTTATTTTCTACGATGAAAATTTATTACAAATGGTCTTATAGTTAGGAACACGAGGTCATTTTCATTTATAGACCCTTGAAACTTAATGGTCAATGGTATGAGGTATTGTGTTTAGGAAGGAAAGAAGTTTGGAAGCGTCACTTAAGATTGTCATCGTTTCTCTGTAAATAATTACATTGTCGTATGATGAATGGCTTTCCCACGGGTTTTGTGAAGCAGAGATGGAGTGGGTCGTGGGTCAAGATTTGTGAGTGGGTCAGTGGGTCGTGGATCAACAGGACGTGCCCCACTGCGAACCACCACCCACCGTGATTCACTCTGACCTAATCTGACCCACTGACCCATTCTGTTCAGTGCGTTGTAGACAGCATCTTCTGAAAACTGGTGAATTTGTCTACGTTTTAGTTTCGAGGCCTCCATTTTTCTCTCTTTTTCATTTAGTCAGTAGAGAGGAGGCCGTGGATCATGAGTCAAAGTTAATAACGATGGGTTTTGGTGGGTGGTGGGTCAGAATGGATCATGTTGGGTGGTGAGTCATAGGTCAAGCTTTAATTGGCATAGGCCATCTCTGTTGTGGAGTTTCCAAGCATATTGTTTTATTGATTTTCTAACCTAGATAGCCAAAGCTTTATAGAATTGCCCTACAGGTACGGTAGTGTTGCTGACAAAACGAAACGAGACGAGTAGAGAAATAAGATCTTCTCATCTCGTTCCGTCTTATAAACTTTTGTCGAATTCTCGTCTTTTTTCGATTATCGAAGAATTCTTTCTCTTCTCGTCTCGTAAATTTGAGTACAAAATGCACGCTCTGATTTTCTTCTTCATTTAATCTAGAAGTTATCAGAACCCTTCTGCGTCACAAGAGGTCCATGAAGGGTGTCGTATAACAACATTTAAACCAGGCATGTACCCAGGATTTCGTAAAGGGGGGTCCGTGACATGAAATACTATGGTCATCACACCAGGGACTCGATTATTCTGAACTATTTTACTGGAACATTGGTTCGTTTAGCCAGGATTTCGTAATTGGGGGGGGGGACGTGACATGAAATACTGAAGGCCCAGGAACTCAATCAGTCTAAACTACTTTACTGGTAACATATATTGGTTTGTTAGGACAATAAAATGATAATATTTTAGTAAGTATTTTAATAACAAACTATGAGCAAATCTCGGGTAAAGAATATTAAAAAAGTTTTGAAAAAGATTTTACAATATCTATGTTCCTTGTTCCTTCCTTTGTTAATACAAATATAACCATTTTCCTTTCATTATGATTTCAACTATTATAAAAAGTACATATTCAATAATGTCTTGTAAAAATGTTTACAATATCTCCGTTCCTTTATCTGTTAAATTAAATGTTAACAGAACTATCTTTCCACATAACCTTTCTTTTGTTTTTATTATTCCGTCAACTACTGTCTGTTCCAAATGATAGGTTAAAGGAGCGGTAGAAAACTGTTTCTTAAATAACATGTTTGATACTACAGAGAAGAGATGACGAAAAATTTTGATAAAAAAAAATGTCCACACTGTTACAAAACGGCACTATTCTTTTGAAAGCTTGAAATTTCCCTGACTAGTAGCAGAAATTTCAAATTCCCTGAAATTTCAAATTTCCGGGATATCCCGCTCATTTGCCACCATGTATTGCAAATAATACAAATTTCCTCATAACAAAGGGTAATCAAAAGCTTAATGTAGCTTTGTTTCATCCTTCCTTAATTTTTTCATTTCTGGCTTCTAAGGGGGCCCGGACCCCTTGGGCCCCCTTGGCTACGTGCCTGTTTAAACCATATTTATTATTGAATTGCACTGTGTAATGGCTTACGTATTTTTATACATTGGTGAATGCTTTTTATTGTGTTCGCACAATCACTTCATCATTTTTTACTATGATTGACATAACACTAAAACATAGCTTGAGATCTTACGTAGACTTGAGTAAAATAGTGTTACAAACGTGAGTTGATAAATTTTTGGTCTAGTCTCAAATTTCAACGTCTTGAAAACGAGACGAGAATCTTAGGCAAAATGAATGGTCAAAATTACCTACAGGTAACATTATCGTAAATGCCAAGCGATGATGACTAGGGACTTCCAGTTGGGGCCATGGACTTTAGAAAAAACTCAATTTGACCGCGTGAAAATTCTTCATTTTTAACAGTGTACAGAACGTTTGAATTTTTTTAACTGCTCAACAATGGATGTTCTGCCGTCATCTGTCCATTAACTATTCTACACATTTCTACCTGCCCATTAGTCCCTCTGCTGATATGGTGGCTAGCACGTAAGTAGTATGGGCCCCACTTGAGGAAAATTTGGACTTTGACCCCGACTTTGTGACGTCATAGGTCAAAGGTCAATGACCTTGGCCCGGGGTCAATGACCTAGGGGTACCTAGGACCACCCCCTCTAAATTTCGGTAGGGGTACCTTGGCCCACCCCCTAAATTTTGGCAGGGGTACATAGGACCACCCCCCTTAAATTTTGTAAATTGCCAAATCTAAAAATTTGGTATGGTAGCCTAGGACCATAGTATGTACCTCTATTAGTATTGGGTGTCTATGTCGTTCCCTTTCATGGAAAAAAATCGCCAAAAATTCAAATTTCGGGGTTTTTTGACCTAATTTATCCCCTTGGATGAGGTGTTATTACCTTATATAGTTATATGGGCGTATACAGGGGTCCATTACCTTTCATAAGATATGGGTACATTTGTACACTCCTTTAAAAATTTGGGAGGGGTACTTTGGCCCACCCCTTTAATTTTGGAAATTGCCAAATCTAAAAATTTGGTATGGTAGCCTAGGACCATAGTATGTACCTCTATCAGTATTGGGTGTCTATGTCGTTCCCTTTCATGGATAAAAAATCGCCAAAAATTCAAATTTCGGGGTTTTTTGACCTAATTTATCCCCTTGGATGAGGTGTTATTACCTTATATAGTTATATGGGCGTATACAGGGGTCCATTACCTTTCATAAGTTATGGGTATATTTGTGCACTCCTTTAAAAATTTGGGAGGGGTACTTTGGCCCACCCCTTAAATTTTGGAAATTGCCCAATTTAAACATTTGGTATTATAGTACCGGATCCTAACATGTATTATGATAAATTTGGATGGTCCACCTCGTTTGCTTCTAGGGGTACAAAATTGTCAAAATATAAACGTAAGCAATACGTTGTACCACGTGTTTGGTCTTTTGGCCCAATTTATCCTCTTGGATGAGGTTCTATTACCTTATATGGTTATATGGTTATGTATAGGGGTCCATTACCTTTCATAAGATATGGGTATATTTGTGCACTCCTTTAAAAATTTGGGAGGGGTACTTTGGCCCACCCCTTAAATTTTGGAAATTGCCCAATTTAAACATTTGGTATTATAGTACAAGACCCTAATATGTATTATGATAAATTTGGGTGGTCCACCTCGTTCCCTTTTAGGGGTACAAAATTGACAAAATATAAACGTAAGCATTACGTTGTACCACGTGTTTGGTTTTTGACCTAATTTATTCCTTTGGATGAGGTCCTATTACCTTATATGGTAATGTATAGGTGTTCATTCCCTATCATAAGACATAGGTACATTGATGCACCCCGGGAGGGGATTCGGTATCATAGTACATGACTCAACATGTATCATGATAAAATTTGGGTGGTCCACCTTGTTCCCTTTCATGAGTAAAAAAAAATTGCCAAAATATAAAGATAAGCAATATGTTGTATCACGTGTTTGGTTTTTGGCCCAATGTTTCCCCTTTGATGAGGTTTTATTACCGTATATGTTTATATGGTCATGTATATAGGTTCATTTCCTATCATAAGATATGGGTACATTGATGCACCCTTTAAAAATTTGGGAGGGGTATCTTGACTCATCCACTCGGTTTTAGAAATTGTTTAATATAATCATTTGGTATCATAGTACAGGTCTCCAATATGTACCATTATAAATTTGGATGGTCCACATCGTTCCCTTTTCATAGGTAAAGAACTACCAAAAATCAAATTTCGGAGGTTATTGACCCCTATTTAGCATGTTATATGGATATGTACAGAGGTTTATTACCTTTATATGTTTATGTTCCCTTTTAAATTTGGGAATTATCAAATAACAAAATTCGGTAAACGTTTCCTAAGCCCCATTGTAGATGTTGATGTTCCTCTTATGGCCAAATATTCAAAATTTAAATGTTATTGACCGGCTTTATTATTGAATAAGTACAGGATTTATTACTTTTTCATAAGACACAGGTGTATTTGTGTACCAATCTTAAATTTTGGAAGGGGTACATTTCTTATTGTCGTATCAATAATTGGTAATTGGATAGTATCTCATTCATTGGGTAAATCATTGTCAAATATGAGTATGATCACGTGATCAGTTATTGACCTATGATGGGATTAGGAGTCCAGGACATTGGTACATTGAAACTTTGTAGGATAATTTGAGAATGCGTCATTGGTTTTGATTATTCCCGCCAAATATAAACGTAAGCAAGACGTTGTACCACGTGATTGTCCTTGATGAGGTAGTGTACAGGGATTCATTTCCTTTGTTGTGGTACTTCTTAAGTTTGAGTACACACACACTTCTAGAAAACAGTTGGTTCTACTCAGGTAAACAATTGACGGACATTATTGACCTTATTGAACATATAATGATATGATTAACTCTAAGACTTAGGTATATCAAGAGAAGTATTCTTTAAATTTGGGAATGGTGATAAACAGAATTTTAACATAAGGCTCGAAATTTGAAACAATACATTGAACTTTAGTCACAGCTCATAGTCTAAGATCATTGGTGGTGATTGATTTGAAATATGATAGCTAACCTTATTGAATCTTATGACTCATAGACGAAAGGCAATACATGCTACAACACTGGCAAAGTTATTGTTAATGCAATTTGATTGGTTGATCACTATTTTTCCTGCAATCTGATTGGTTGATCACTATCTTTCGTGCAATCTGATTGGTTGATGAGTTTCAAATCTTTGCTGCATTCAGTTTTAAGTTTTGTTTTACATTTAAAAATCTTGTTTTCGTTCAACATTTTGCACTCAATGATAAATATGATCAAAACCGTTTATTTGTTAATCGAATAGTTAAAAACCGGATAAAGTTTGACGGTTAACCGTGAAACGTAAAAATTTTTTAGTTTGAAATTTTTTTTTGCTTGAAACATTTTGTTTGAAAATTCTTGCTTTCAAATTTTTTGTTTGAATTTTTTGTTTCAGAATTTTGTTTGAAATTTTTTTTGACAACTTTTGTTTCAAAATTTTTTGTTTAAAATTTTTTTGTTTGAAATTTTTTTCGTTTCAAATTTTTGTTTAAAATTTTTGTTTGAAATTTTTCGTTTCCAAATTTTTGTTTGAAATTTTTTGTTTCAAAATTTTGTTTAAAATTTTTTGTTTAAAATTTTTCGTTTGAAATTTTTTTGTTTGAATTTTTTTTCGTTTCAAAATTTTGTTTCAAAGATTTTTGTTTGAAATTTTTGTTTCAAAGTTTGAGTTGACATTTTTAAAAGTTTGTGCACTTATTAGTAAAGAACTGGAACTGTTTAGAACAAAAACCTTTGACAACATTGTGGTGCAATAGTACACGTCAGAACCTGGGGTTGTACTTGAAATGAAAAAACACAATTCATTGAAATGGATCATTTTATTACACTCCACATACATCCATACCAGATAGTGGTTCTGGATATTGTCGATACAATGTATTTTGAACTTCTTGCACTAGTTTGTCTTTAGCATATAATTTTAATTCCAATTGAAGTCTTTTAAGGTCTAATGCGATATCAATTGGTGGAAACTCAATGTCCATTTGATCACAAATAAACTGTTTATCAATACAGGTATGCACCCACGAACGATGTTGACAACCATCACAATATCTAGATACATGTTGTACAATATGCATAACACATTTTTCAAAATAGTACTTTTTCAGGAATATACTTGTTTTGTTGCACACTTACACTGCATGTTTAACACACTGGAATACGCTGATGAATTTGTTCCATTCCGTTTGTGTTAGATACACCATGTTGCGAGGGACATGGAATGTACTCTTTTTACGTAACAGCACCATCTTCTCTTCGAGGACTGTACGCAGCACCACTTCATGATTTGAGCCTAATGATTTGACTATGGTCACATTTAGCTCATCATGAAAATAATCGTTCATTTGGTCGATTCGTGAACATAATATTTGCCATTCTTCACAGGTTAGTTGTACACCAAATTGTTCTGCTTTACCCAATCGAATCACTGGGTCAAATGTTCTAGCACTGATACCAATCATCACATGTTTTGTTTGAAATATATTTATTGGATAATAGCTTGCGAAGATGAACTCTTTATCGTTAGAAGTACACATCTTTCCTCCTGAAAAGCACTTGCTCAAATGATTTCGTGGGATGACACTGTATTTGCTGGTTTATAGTTATTGCTGACGTCATTGGTAAGGAATGTGCTGACGTTTGAATTCATGATTTCATCACAGTTGCTGACGTCATGCCGACCAACCAAATTCATACAACTACGGCTGACGTCATTGGAAAGAAATGTGCTGACGTTTGAATTCATGATTTTATCACAATTGCTGACGAATCCGGCTATGTACTAAATTCAAACTGATGACTTCGACCCAAGAGTCTTTTATAGCATAAAGATACAGATCCAGTATTTAAGAAACGCAGCAGTTCTTCTTGTTTTGATGCTTCCATGGGTAAATATCTTGCTGGTAAAATTATATTCTTATCATTTTCAAGCTTCACTACGATTCTTAATCCAAACTCTGTAGGGATCATTTGGCTAGCTAAGATTCTATGAGGTACATTCTGTTGTAAATCAGTAATCTTGGTAAATGATTTCATCACATCACGTGTGTTTAGAAACTGCAGACAAGTAGCCATGATGATGTTATCATGAATACTAACGCGAACGATACTTATATATGATGCAAAACTCATGACGTTTCATTATCATGTTCTGACGTGTACTATTGCAACATGTTCTGACGTGTACTATTGCACCACAATGTTGCCAGAGGTTTTAGTTCTAAACAGTTCCGGTTCTTTACTAATGAGTGCACAAACTTTAAACATGTCAAACCAAACTTTGAAACAAAAAATTTCAAACAAAAATCTTTGAAACAAAATTTTCAAACGAAAAACATTCAAACAAAAAAATTTCAAACAAAAGAAATTCAAACAAAATTTTGAAACAAAAAAAAATTTCAAACAAAATTTTGAAACAAAAAATTTCAAACAAAAATTTGGAAACGAAAAATTTCAAACAAAAATTTTAAACAAAAATTTGAAACGAAAAAAATTTCAAACAAAAAAATTTTAAACAAAAAATTTTGAAACAAAAGTTGTCAAAAAAAATTTCAAACAAAATTCTGAAACAAAAAATTCAAACAAAAAATTTGAAAGCAAGAATTTTCAAACAAAATGTTTCAAGCAAAAAAAAAATTCAAACTAAAAAATTTTACGTTTCACGGTTAACCGTCAAACTTTATCCGGTTTTTAACTATTCGATTAACAAATAAACGGTTTTGATCATATTTATTATTGAGTGCAAAATGTTGAACGAAAACAAGATTTTTAAATGTAAAACAAAACAAAACTGAATGCAGCAAAGATTTGAAACTCATCAACCAATCAGATTGCACGAAAGATAGTGATCAACCAATCAGATTGCAGGAAAAATAGTGATCAACCAATCAAATTGCATTAACAATAACTTTGCCAGTGTTGTAGCATGTATTGCCTTTCGTCTATGAGTCATAAGATTCAATAAGGTTAGCTATCATATTTCAAATCAATCACCACCAATGATCTTAGACTATGAGCTGTGACTAAAGTTCAATGTATTGTTTCAAATTTCGAGCCTTATGTTAAAATTCTGTTTATCACCATTCCCAAATTTAAAGAATACTTCTCTTGATATACCTAAGTCTTAGAGTTAATCATATCATTATATGTTCAATAAGGTCAATAATGTCCGTCAATTGTTTACCTGAGTAGAACCAACTGTTTTCTAGAAGTGTGTGTGTACTCAAACTTAAGAAGTACCACAACAAAGGAAATGAATCCCTGTACACTACCTCATCAAGGACAATCACGTGGTACAACGTCTTGCTTACGTTTATATTTGGCGGGAATAATCAAAACCAATGACGCATTCTCAAATTATCCTACAAAGTTTCAATGTACCAATGTCCTGGACTCCTAATCCCATCATAGGTCAATAACTGATCACGTGATCATACTCATATTTGACAATGATTTACCCAATGAATGAGATACTATCCAATTACCAATTATTGATACGACAATAAGAAATGTACCCCTTCCAAAATTTAAGATTGGTACACAAATACACCTGTGTCTTATGAAAAAGTAATAAATCCTGTACTTATTCAATAATAAAGCCGGTCAATAACATTTAAATTTTGAATATTTGGCCATAAGAGGAACATCAACATCTACAATGGGGCTTAGGAAACGTTTACCGAATTTGGCAATTTACAAAATTTAAGGGGGGTGGTCCTATGTACCCCTGCCAAAATTTAGGGGGTGGGCCAAGGTACCCCTACCGAAATTTAGAGGGGGTGGTCCTAGGTACCCCTAGGTCATTGACCCCGGGCCAAGGTCATTGACCTTTGACCTATGACGTCACAAAGGTCGGGGTCAAAGTCCAAATTTTCCTCAAGTGGGGCCCATACTACTACGTACACTTTTGGTATACGTGGTCCCAGGTTGGATTCCCGGTGAGAGAGTACAAAAAAAAATTTCACAATCATCTCCTTTCATTAATTATTCGTCTCTTTTACCCTAAAGAACATTAATGTGGGATGTTAAACTCAAAAATATCACTGCTCATCACTCCCTATGCAGAAACACAAATGACGTACTTGAGAGAGAACTAGAAACGACATTACAAATTTAAATTTTGCTCCACCTTCAGTCTCTTCTCGACAATGCCTTTCCTCCCACCCTCCATTTTATACTCAAAAACTTTAGTGTTGGCATGACAATTCATTTATTATTATTATTATTATTATTATTATTATTATTATTATTATTATTATTATTATTATTATTATTATTACAGTTAGATTTACTAATGGCGTGATAATTTTTCAAGTAACTCTATAACCGGAAATAGTAGATTTCTACCACTTCCAGTTTTATTAGAGCTATTAGGCTGAAGATTGACTATATTTTTGGGACACTTATTAATGGTAGAAAACCGGTTCTTGCCATCTATTACCGTTTTTACCCTATACTGATCAACGCTAAAACCGGAAGGAGTTGAATTCTTCTACTTCCGGTTTAAAATGAGTGTTAAGAGAAAAGTTGGTACTAGTTATTTGAACTCTAGAACGATTCTAAAAAAAAGTTATTCGCTATCTTACCGTATTATTGCTCTATGTAGATAAATATTAACCGGAAGTTGAAGTTAGTTGATTTCATCGGAAGATTTTAGTTTCAGTTTTAGCAGGCTCTTAAGAATGTATTCAGGAACGTTTAATCGAGTACGAGAAACACTTCCTGCTATTTATCACCGTTTACGATCTATAGTAATGAACATTAAAAACAGGTTTTTGATTTCTACCATTTCCGGCAGGTGGATATCCTTCATCAACGAACTTTTAACTCTATATTTTGGCTAAAATTACTGGTTACCATCAAACAGTTCCTGAGATTTTGTGCCACATTCCGAGGAACATATATTTTTTAAAGATAAATCTGACACCTTACTAAGGTGAGAACTGTAGGTAATTTCACACAATGCCCTCTGTAGGACAATTCTATCAATTGCTTGAATAATGCAAATCCTGTACACCTTTGTTTAGCCGTTGTGTAACTATTTTGCTATAACTATGGTGTTATAGAGATTAACGTGTTGTAGGCAACGTACAGAGCAGAATATCGATGGTCCATTTTGTATGGAGAAAATATTTCGAAGAAATTATTGACAATTTTCCGAATAACTAAGAATATGAAAGCTAGATGATTGTGCAAAGTTCTAATTTGTTAATTTCCTAGTAAACGAGCTTAAATACGAGGAAGGTTCAATAATTATTGTCCCACACATATTTAAAATACTTGAGTTGGGATGGCTGATGGGGGATATTGTAGCCTAATGTCTTAGATGCCTATATGATAAATTTCAGAACCATAGCTGCTATATTAATATTCCTTTATGTCGTTTCAAGTGAGAAGTGGCACCTAGCTTGAAAATGGAGAAAACCGAACAACGAGCTGTCATCAAGTACCTCTAGAAAAAGGAATTAAGACCAAAGGAGATTCATGAGGACATGATCAGTGTGTTGGGTGATGGGGCTCCTTCCTACCAGGTGGTAAAGAACTGGTGCAGCGACTTCCGTTGCTTCAGGGAAAGCTGTCAAAGGCCCCTGGTGCTGGTCCCCCAACAACAGCATGCACCCCAGAAAACGTTGATGCTGTGCATGATACGATTATAGCAGACAGACAAATCACGATGCAAGAGTTAACAGACATCATGCACATTTCTATAGGCTCAGTGGAAACCATTGTGCATGAACACTTGGGATTCAGAAAGGTGTCAGCGCGATAGGTACCCAAAATATTATCTCGTGAAAATCAGAAAGACAGAGTTCATGTTCAAGGGCTGGTTTGGAGGTTATGCGGGCAGACCTGAAACAGTTCTGTGATAAATTTGTGACAGTGGATGAGACGTGGCTCCACCACTATGATCCCGAGTCTAAACGACAGAGCATGGAGTGGCGGCACAGCAGTTCGCCTCCTCCACGCAAGTTCAAGGTACAAGCATCAGCACGCAAGATTATGGCCACAATTTTTTGGGATGCAAATGGTGTGCTCCTTATTGACTACCTGGAGGTTGGACACAGTATTACGGGGGCCTATTATGCAGCCCTAATCAGTAAGTTACGCGAAGCAATCAAGGGAAAACGGCGCGGGATGTTGCAGCGAACAGTGCTTCTCCACGAAGATAATGCTCCAGCCTACAAAAGCCATGTTACTGGTGCCGCAATCCATGCTGCTGGTTTTGATGTGTTGGAACATCCTCCCTACTCACCCGACCTCGCCCGTAGTAACTTTCATTTGCTCCCAAAGTTGAAGGAGCACCTCAAGGGGAAGAAGTTTTACTCAAATTCAGCTGTTATTGAAGCTGTGGAGGAATGGCTCACGGCTCAGCCAGAGACTTTTTTTGAAGCTTGTATAGTGGCTTTAGAGCATAGGTGGAAGAAGTGCATTACTATGAAAGGAGACTTTCTGGAAAAATAATACTGCTTATAGGTCAGGGACAATAATTATTGAACCACCCTCGTATGTTATTGCTACATGTGTCCGTGGACGACATTCTAGTAGATCTGTTTATACTATTTTTCTAGCTTTCTCCACAAGTTATAGCAGGGCCAACAAAAGACGATCTGTGACGTTTCTTACCACATGCAGAGGAACAATGCAGCCCCTACTTTGCTACTAGTGCTACCAACCGCAGTCACTCTGTCTTACTCCATTAATTAAATTGCCGGTATATATGCACCGAATAAAGCCTTAACGCGTGAGTAGTGACAAGGGCGCTGCGAGCTGTCAGAGACCTCCTCTTGCTGGCTCCCGTATAGCATCTAAGGAGTGAGATTTAAGTTAATGGAACTTGGAATTTTTGTAATAACTTTTTTTCTTTCTTCAGGAATCACAACACATTTTAACATAATAAACAAATGATAACCGGAAAGAGAAGTAGTTTACTATTTGACGCTGTAGACACCCTTGCGGCCGATTTCTCGAAGCTTGAACCAGAATTTCCTGAAAAGTGCTTGTCCACTACTCTTTGCCACTTCTTTTGATATTTCCGACTACTTTTTTTCCATATCTTTCACATCCTTGATGAAAGTATACCTTTTTAGCCATTTCACGTTTAACTAGAGCCCAAAAACGCTCAATGGGTCTAGCTTGAGGAACTTTTGGCGCGTTCTCGTTTTCGCCGACAAACCCAAAATAAGCGCGTCGCGCACTTTTTTCATATAATGCGAGGATGCCATATCGGGCCAAAACACAATATTATGTTTCGTGAATCCTTTTTTGGTATCCATGGTATCAAAACTTTTTCAATGCACTCTAAATAGCGGTCACTGTTGATTTTCCCACTTCGAACAACAACGGGTGAAACTTTGCCGTTTGCCGCGATCGCTTACCAGATCATAAATTTCTTCGCATACCTGTGTTTAGGTTTTACGAACTTGGTAGAACTAATTTGACGTTTGTCAATGTACGATACCTACTTGGAAACAGGCCGGAACGCTAAGTTTTGGTAACGGTAAGTTTCATCATCCATTATTAAAATCTTGTTCGCGAACTTGTCGGAAAGTTTGCGACAATTATTCTTAACGCTCTTCCTCTGTTCGTCCGAATAAAATTGTGTACTTTTACATGTTTCAACTCTGAATTCCCGTTCTTTCTTGATCTTCTTTACACTGAATTCAGAAATTTGATATTTTCATCTAAAAACCGGTTTGACAAGTTAGGGTTCTTCAAGAGTTCTCGTCTAAATTGCACTTTTCACTTTTTGTGTACAGTTTGAAATTGGGCGACCAGACCGTTTCTTTCTTGATGCTTCAGCAGTCTCCACATAATTTTACTGTCAAAAACACACCCATTTTACAGACTTGCATTAAATAGCCTTTTATATGGCAACAGTGGATCAATCTTGCTGATCAGTTTTCTGCAACTGAATATTCATTTTCTCCATTTTGTACAATTTTTATTTTACACTTATGGTAATTTCTTTCGTTACTACGCAAAAACGTTACAAGGTCCAGCATTGGTCATGATCTCGAAAATATCTACATAGAACACACCTACGTTTGTTTCAAGTCTCATGGCTTTATTGCTCTTGGTTCAAAAGTTATACGCAATCAACTTTTGGGTTGCTCAACTTTAAGGACACACTGTATTTTGTGCTTTTCTATAAACATTACAGAGGAAGAAAAAATGTAATTTTTGTTTAAATTTTCTAAACAATAAAACTGAAAGAATAAATGGATCAAAGTTGTGGACGTAAGGAAATGTACGTTTGTGTACGAGATGTCTTTTGCGTATACTGCAACTTATGATTTCCCCCAATTATTACATTTTCCTTTTGTCTTTGATTAAAAATGAGTGAAAAGTCAGTGAAGACGGTACGATGCATTGCATGTGTAAAATACTCCCAAAAAATATTAGAAAATAATAAAATGATAACCGAAAAATAAGGCTAAACCTCAATTTAATATATCCTGATAACTATGCTTTTAAGGAAGTTCGGTAGCAACAGAATGCAAGAAAACTGGAAAACCGACACAACTTGCAGAAATAGAACTGCATCAAATAACTGTAACTGAACCACAATATTGCATTTTTTTATTTTGAGTAAATTGAAATTAAGGGAAGTATCTAATTTTCTTTTGTGTTGTTTATACTTATAGTAACCGCAACGAATCGTGAAGCTTGGGTACCAATCACATAAATATTTTGCGTCACACGTGACACATAAGAAGATTTCGTTACGATCCGTTTAGCCAACTTCCGAATGTATAGGTAAATTGTTTTCGGAACAGCTGTGAACATTCGTACGTGCACCTTTCAATCCAGAAGCACAGCATGACGTTTCTACAACAGCGTGAAAACAATTGGCTAGGAGCTTATACATACAGACCACAGCGCTTTCACTGTGCGCAAACTCATCACTTTTCTACCATGTTCCGGCTCGCTGCCTAGCTTCGCGCAAAAGTCATAGCTGTTCCGAAGTCATAGCTGTCATAGCTGTCTAGCTATATACTTGAAATAAACGTCAAAGATGAGAAGTGCACCAGCCATGTTGCCAAACTTTTAAGACATGTTCAACGATCTACAAGAAAATAGCACTTAAATAACTATGACACGAACTGCCAAGGGCGCCCATGTTGTGGTTTCCAAGGGGGGCAAGTATAAGCGACGTTTCAAAAATAGTTTCAAATTTTGCTGTAACTAATGTAAAAATTCTATTGGATTTTCGAAATTCTGAAGTACAATTTTCTCTGGGGGGGGGGGCGAGCGCATCACTTTGCCTCCCTGATGGGCGCCCTTGCGAACTGTAACAATTATTCCAATAAAACTGTTACAATGATAACAGCAAATATAGAAAACAACAATAAAACATTTACAAACAGAAACTTAGTGGCATTCTGATTCTGACAACGCACTGTATCATAAGAAGATGTTCTCCGTATAGCGCGAGAGATCACCACAACAAACTTTCATGAGTGGGAATTAACGACCGAAACACACCCTCACGTTCTATTGTGTGGTGAAATTGGTAGATCAAAGTTAAAAATGTGGTAATCTTAGAGGAATTCACACATCACGCAGACCGTATTGTCCAATAGAAATCCACATACTCTGTGATGGATGACGTAGCAAGGTATCCTTCTCTGTAGATCTGATCACTCAACCTCTAAACCCCTCTAAATGCTTAGATCTTGTATTAGAATTTTTCTAATTGCAACTTCGTGTACAATCGCTTAACATGCGTGCTACATAGCTTGCGCGTATAATTTTGTTTCAGGGCTGTCCACAGGGGGATTTGAGATGCAGGTTGTCCTCATGAGATTACTTGGGGAACAAAAATAAAAATAAATAAGAAGAAAACCAAAGTGATAAAGTACACAAGAGCACGACAAGAAGAGACAAACTTATGGGTAGAGAGAGAAAATCGAAGACGTTTAGGAAGTCTAATCGTCTAGGACTTGACTTAGGAAGTCTACATTTAGGAAGTCTAATATCCTCAGACGGAAGAAGTAAACAAGATGTATGTAAGTTCCTGAATAGCGCAGGCTAAAAGGGCATACAATAGAAAAAGAGGACTGCTAACATCAAGAAATGTATCGTTGGACGTACAAAAACGATTTATTAAAACTCTGGTATGCAGCGTGGCGCTTTACGGATCAGAGACGTGGATATTGAGGAAAGCTGAATATCCAAGCTGGAAGTATTTGAAATGTGGTGTTGGCGCAGAATGCTGCTCATATCGTGGACCGAAAGGAAAATGAATGAAGATGTACTAAAGGAAGCTAATGAAGGACGACAGATCATGAACATAATAGGAAAAAGAAGAAACAGCATGCTTGGCCATCTTATTCGGCATCCCGATTGGATCACCGTGCTGATAGAGGGAAAGGCAGAAGGAAAACCAGGAAGAGGAAGACAAAGGATAGAATATCTAGATGCAGTTACGAAGAAAACACCTTATCAAAGTATAAAACAGCTCTCGCAAGGGAGAGAAAAGTTTTAAAATTTGCATGTTGCCCACCAACCTATGGTTGAGGTAAATAGGAAGAATAATCATTTTTAACTGAAAATGGTACCCATTCAAATGAAAAATGGTAAATTTAGGGAGAATAAAAGCAAATATTGCAAGTAGAAAAATACATTTGGGGAGCAGGTTAGTAAATTTGGGTACGATAAATTTTGGAGGAAAATGATAAACTCGGAGGAGGAAAAGGAGGTAAATGGTTAATTTGGGGGCTGCGCCCACGCTCTTGTGGGGACGGACACCCCTCTTTAGTCCCTGATTGGGGTGTATGCTTTGAATACAAACTCGGCTAAATTCACTCCACTTTAAACATTAGATTCCGCCTAACAGCATCATTTCAGATTTTGTTAGAGGAGGGGGCAGCATTATTATAATAGTAGTGCTATATTAGTATAGTAGATACAATATATTAAAAGCTATGTATTTCTCGAACTCATGTGTGGTAATTTACCCTCCTGCCATTCCCATATGACGTCCCTGATCCCTCCTCATACCACGTCGGTACTGAGAAGTGAATTTAAACACCAATAACCTTGTAAAAGATATGTCGTGAAACTGTAACGTTATCTTCTCAATGAGCCATTTCTTTAGACGTCAAATTATGGTGCATGATACATAGGCTACAGATGCTAACTAAAATCATAAAAATAACATTCCAACAATTGTGTTTTTGTATTATTTATTATTATTATTATTATGTTAAACTAGTACAAAGATTGTATTCATGATTTCTTCTTGGTTTAATATTATAGTAGAATCTATTCGTGTGATTGTTTAAGGATAGCCAACACAAAAACATTCATCTCTTGAGCAGAAACTTTCATTAAATCCCATTTCTTTGCATCTTGGCAGGCATCTTGTATGATCACAAAGTGTTGATTCCGTTTGGTTGTGTTCTGTCTTACCTGAAATACATTTTATGTTTCATTAACGTGTTTATCTACGTCTACTCCTCGAGGGTTATACGATATGGCTGCTAGCACATAGTGAACACAGTGAAAATATGATTAGGATTATAATGTTGATTTGTGCATACAAACAAGGACTTTCCTATTCTTCAAGTGTTTACATAAATTTATCAATAGATGTCGTAACTTGCAATTACATTAACGCCACCAGTTGCTACATTTGAAAGCTTAAAATATGAAACAGATACGAAATGATTGAAAATCAGGATGGCGTAGTAAGTTATCAACCAATAAGAATTTTAGAATTCAACTTTGAGGAGATTTGGGTTGTTATTTTAGTGTCGATTGAGCGGACTCACAAAGGAGATTATTTGAGTAACTGTGAATCCTGTATGTCCCCCTTGATAAGACAGTCTACCATTTGAATGAACAGAATGTTAGATTTAGTAGGTTTCTTATAACGACTTCCTCTACCACGAGCTTCAAATAACCTCGGTACTAACCGGAACCCTTAGACTCAATGTCAACAAACCAACCAGAACAATTTGAGATGAAATGTATTAACTAATAGTGGAAAACTAAATAGCTCTACTTTTATTGTAATATTTGTAAAACAAGGACATTTCATGATTCACTGAAAACGCGTGTTCATTATCTTACCTTAACTATATGTAAAACTACATGACCTGAAATAAATTAAAGGGGTACTTCCGGTTGACGTGGAAAGTTGAAATTTGGCATGATTGTAGCTTTAAGGGACTAACCGACAGGAATATTGTCAAAAGCGAATATTTTTAATTTTTAGGGGGTTTAAAGGGGGAATGAAGAATTTCTCCATCTTATTTAAATGGGTCTTTTTTTGGACTTATAATCTCATGTTTTAGGTACTTGAAATTATAATAAAAACTTGAAATTCGGCGAGGGCGCGTTGGCTCAGTGGTGGCTCCGGTGCTTGGGTTCCTGGTTCGATCCCAGCTCGCGCCGTGTGGACTTTGTGGTGGACAAACACCGTACTCATGGGTTTTCTCGGGGCTCTCCCGTTTCCTCCCACTTTCTTTATTCCACCATTTCATTCAATTTCTCATAATCACCGTCTCCTTTAGCCTAACCTTCATAGCCGTAGGACGTAAAACTCAAAGATTTCATTTCATTTGAAATTCGGTATGCTTGTACGTTTTCGTTAGCATTACCTAAGCTAAATCAGTAAAAGTAAAAATTTCCAACTTTAAAGTGGTTTTATGGGGAACTGAAAAATCTTCTTCGTGTTATTTATATGGGACACATTTTACACCCTTAAATTATTGGTCACTTCTTGTAGGGCTACAATGATTAAATTTTACATGATTGTAGCTTCTCTGGACTATCAAACAGAAAAATCACCAAAAGTGAATATTTTAAATTTTTATGGGGTCTAAAGGGGAGATAAAGAAATTCCCCATGTTATTTAAATGGGCCTTTTTCTGGAACTATAATCCCATATTTTAGGTACTTGGAATTGGAATACAAACGTGAAATTCGGTATGCTTGTACGTTTCCGTTATCGTTACCTAAGTAAATCATTACAAATAATAATTTCCATGATTAGAGTGGTTTTATGGGGAACTGAAAAATCTTTCCCATGTTATTTATGGGATGTCTTCTCTGCCCCAAAATGTTTGTGTACTTCTGGTAGGATTAAAATGATGAAATTTGGCATGATTATAGTCTTCCAGGACTAACCTACACGAAAATTGCCAAAAGTGAATATTTTTAATTATTAAGGGGTTTGCAGGGGGATGAAGTAATCCCATGTTATATAGGTGTTTTATAGGGATACAAAATATTATCTTTTAGATAGTTGAAATAGGAAAATAAACTTGAAATTCGGTAGAATTGTGGGTTTAAGAGGTGCGAGGACGTAGACCGAGCAAAGACGGGGCTGTGGGGGCGAAGTACCCAGCTGTTCAAATTCAGGGAATATGAAGAGCAAATGCATGAAATACACCGTTGATGCAAAGGTTGATACGTAAGAGATTCGAGATCGTAGGCCAAGCAAACGCGGAGGTCTGGGAGCGGAGTCCCCAGTTAGCCAAAGGCTAGTCTATATTATAAAATTGAAAGTGACTCTTAATCTCCATCTAATTTCAGCATTCATTATTTTCGGGCTTGGGAGTGTTTTGAGATAGGAGTATTTAAGAAAGAAGTAAATGATTGCACCATATGTCTTTAATTTATGAAATTTCGAACTGATGGCACGATATTCTAAAATAAGCCCAGAGACCACCCCCAACAAGCATATTGTGATGAGCTCCTCAAGAATACTGTGAAATCGGATATTCGGAAAACGTTTGAGGCTTTGCAGATGAGTTAAACAATGTCGTTCGGCGGCAACGTGAAATCAACAAGAGGAAAGGTTGATTGCATGGGTTTCACATAATCTAACACTGACCAACAAGGATAGATGTATGAAGCTGTGCAATTCTCTGAGTGTATGATAAAACCATGAAGCCTTTTTTCCATCTGATTATGATTTCTTGTAGTAATGAACCCGTCGTGATAATCGTAAACAGTCCGAATACAGGTTAAGATCTTAATCAACGTTTAGGAGGATTCAAAATCACCCCTTTCTTCACAGAGGGTGTTGTTGCTGTTATTATAGTCTATTGTAGGGGTAATCCGTCATATTTCTGCCACGTGGTAAATCCACCACTGAAGATAAGTTCCAGTGCTGGATTCTATGCAATGCATTTCTAATTTATAGGCAAGTATCCATAAAAGGTTTCAGATATCGTACCTTTGTGGTACATTACAGTACATCCTACACGTTGCAGAAAGCACGGTGCAGACTTCCACGAGTTGCAATATGAAATCTTTCCTCAACTCTGCATTTTCCTGATGTATCTTTAAGTAACTACTATATCTTCTGACATTTCGAGTACTTCTTAATAGGGAAGATTTTCTTAATGACCAGTTGGTGGAACATGCGTTTGAAGAAAATGGAAAGGAATGTATTTCTAAATTTACCTCTCACGGTCATACCATTTAGTCTAAAGGATTTATGAAAGAGATTGGTTATGAAAGAAATTGTGGAATGGTAATGTGGAAGTTAACAGGTGAACCCCGAGAAAACCCACGAAAACGATGTTATCCACTAGAAACTTACCTTGTCTGGTATGAAACCAAGGAACCATTTCACCAGAGGTGAGCACTGTACCACCCTCGTATTATGCTCTTAAATACTCCTTCGCATTGCAGACATTAGGGGCCTTATACAGAGTCGTTCTGAAGCGTGATTAGTGCCATACTAAAGAGTTCGACTAACATATGTTTCCTGCAATAGTCAGGCCTTTAGTTTAACGCTAATCATACGTCAAAACGACTCTGCATAAGGCGGTAGATGTCTTTCGTCATGGAATCCAATTGCTTGACTGGGAAATGACATAAGTGTGTGGTGTAGCCGAAAACTACCTGGACTAACCAGGTAGCTTTCATTTCATTTTATTTTTATTTTTACCTTTGAAAGATACACACGTCATCGGATGTTTCAATCGTAACAGTGCAATATTTATTATAATTTCTAGTGTAACACTTACGTATCTGTCCATGGTATCGCATGCTTGTATTCACAGTAACATTTTGAGATAATTCAACTTGGTATATCATTGAAACATACATCAAGTATTTGTAATTCCGATGTTATATGGTGGATTAAGAAAGTATTTTATTTATTCATTCATAATAGTTTCTATATGGGTGTCACATTAGCAAAAACTAAATTTTGGAAAATCCATTGCATGCAGGGGTAAAAGTGGATCTCAAAAGGTAGTGGGACGCATGATGTCCTTCGTGCCTATCTTTGCCCATTCTATTTTTTAGGAAGTGGAGGGACACCATAGATATTTCTTGGTAGTGGGGAAATGGCATTCACCCGCGTTCCACCTCACTTGTACCCCTGATTGCATGTTCTCCTGGCTTCTGTGCACAGCTGGATTCTCATCTTCAAGCAAAAACAAAAGTTGTTCACTTCTTTCTGCAGACTTTCGAAACAATGAGTGTCAGATTTTCATTAATGTGCGAATCGATCGAACAATTTCTTTCCCTCCGTTGAAAAAATGAAATGAAATCTTTGAGTTTTACGTCCCACGGTTATGCCGGTTAGGCTAAAGGAGACGGTGATGATGAGTGATGAATGAAATGGTGGAATGAAGAAAGTGGGAGGAAACGGGATAACCCCGAGAAAACCCACGCACACGGTGTTTGTCCACCACAAAGTTCACATGGCGGGGGCTGGGATTGAACCCGGGACCCCAAGCACCAGAGATGAACACTCTACCACTGAGCCACCGCGGCCCCCTTCCCTCCGTTGAGATTGATGTACAGAGTACGCAAAATAAGATAAGAACCTCTTTCTTCGGTTTTCTCTTTGTCATCACACGCGTGCAGATAACAGAAAATAATAAGTCACATTTAATGTGTGATTGTAATACACACACAGGCGTACGTTTAAGCGAATAAATACTTTGCTATACTTGTGCGTCCCTTACGAACTTGTTACTATTGAAGGATGGGAGTAGAAGTAATAGAACTTAAACTGAAAGACACACCAAGCATTGTGATTTCGGACTATAGCCAAATCGCTCACAGACAACACTCTGAGTTCCATTCTACATATTAAAACAACTAAAACCTGTGTTCGGACCTTTTCTTTTCTTATATAGGAATAAATGTTCTATGATTTTTTCCTTGCAAATATTAGCAATTGGGAAGGCACGTGACTTTGTGAATATATGATGCAACCGCTCCTGTGTTATCGAGTTTAGCACTTCTTTGTTTCATCGAGATTGACAAGACAAATTTTAATCCTTAAAGCAGGCCAATACATTGAACACGGAGTCATACAAAACACACACACAAAAAGAACATCGCATAGTTATTTTCTTATTGGGAGCTTCAAGAAATTCTATATTCTATAGCAGTATATTTATCCGCCCTTCACTCCAAGAAAAATATTCACCAAGTCTCTTCAGCCCTGTCGAACCTTACTTGCAGTGCTACCTTATCTAATAAATTTTTCGTTACATTTTTTTAACCGTTATTCATAACATGACGTACACTTTCTTTCAAAACCAATTAGGCAGATTTCCTCTCAATCTGTGAGACCCATAACCCTGACGACTAGACAGTTTATGGAGTTTATTTAAACAAGGTTCTCCGGTATATTATAAACTTTTATGAAAAAGTAAAATTTGAAAATTTAACTTACTCGTAGCATCACGGAGTACGAGAAGGTAGAAACACAACACAAGGATAAGAAACGAAAATTTTATCATACTGGCGGGATTTTGATAAGAAATTTCCTTTGTGGTTGTCTTTAGAACAGAGTTACTGCAAAACAAGGTAAGTGCAAGACAATTAAATTGTTAATTAAGCATGATCAGTATTGACTATTCAAGTTATTTTGTGTTAAAGAAGTTAAACCATTATTAAATATTCGTAAACAATGGAACTATAAAAAAAGTCAATCATAGCCAGCAACATTCGGCAGACAAAGAAGACAATTTTACTGGTTTTTTAATTGGCTTTTTCTGATTTTTCTTTTTTTTTTCAGAAGAAAGAAATCGAAAACAATACATTCATTTTTTTTTTTGAACTTTTCTAATGTCTTTCAGTTACGAAACGATGTTACCAGGAAAGAATGGATATTTCGTTCATAACAAAGAAACCAATAAGAATCATTTATGAATTTTAAGAAACTATTATCTATGCACCGAAGGTCATAATGATATATACACTTTATCTTGCGATTTCGTTTTTTTTTGTATTCGTGTGATTGACTGGAAAGATTAAAACAGCACTTTTTTTTTTAATATTTTAAGTGCTGATTCAAAATGATAGGATTAATGATGAAAAAGAACTTAATTTACTGTAACGTCTTAAGGAATGTAAATGTCAAAGAGAGCGAAATACGTTCGTGAAAGAAATAATAAAACTGCTGAGAAAACAGTTATTCTTTGTTGTATTATGTAATGCTCCCATTCCAAGAATTGAGTTTTTAAATGCTGTGTTTATTGCACAAAATGAAATAAACTTTCAAGCTATAGTTTGATCTGAAGGAATTACGTCTGTTTTTTTTAAACTTTCTTCAGAGTACCCAGAAATCGTTAGTTGCTTGGTTTGCTACGATTTGAAATCTTTTCTGCCTCCAGATTTAATGAAACGGAATTTCTAAATGGGGCACCAGGCCATGATGGTATGGTATTCATTTTTGATGCAACCATAACAGCACAATTACATATCAGGCATATGTCTATCATGTCCCCTAAGGTACATGGGAATGTGTCCAGTATGTGCCTTATATACTTCTGAGAAAGAAATCACATGGATGGCAAGTGATAGTCACAGTCTATGTCCACCCCTAGGCAAATGCCTGACATGTACCTGGGAACGTGCCTAGTATGTTCTAGGTATGTTCCCCATGTCGTAAGCGTCAATGAACCACAAAATTACTCCCCCAAAATATGTTAAATCGCCTATATGCGTAATGTGTTTACATTAAGGTGAGTCTAAACAACACTTTAAACAAATAAAAAATGTAGCGCTACCCTAGGGTGGGCGCGAACCACCAATCTTTGAATTACTAACCGCGTGGTCTTCTAGCTTGGCCACAGAAGCGATGAAGAGAATGTCGCTTGTAGAGGAATAAATTATTGAGGTCTTTTGCATTCGGCTAATCAGAGTGCATATATTTTACTATAACCGCATATATTTTACTATAAGTGTTTGGGATCAGATAGAATCTGCTCACCATGTAATTTTATAACAAATTGACGAGTGTCTATTTACTTTATTTTATGGTTCTTCCATATTCACTTTTAAATGATCGGCGATAATTGCCATCTAATGAAACTGATACGTTTATTGCTTCTAGTACACAATCGCTTAGAAAAAGAAGCAACAAATGCATCAAATGTGGGAGATGAATTTAGAGCACCTAAATAGCAAATGCCTAGCACATCTTGTGGTGTTAGGGTATATGAAACAATATTTACCTAAGGGACGTATCTAAAACATGACAGATATATATCCTAATTGACATAAAAAGAAATAACTGTTAGAGTGCGAAACTGAGCCAGGTATATAAATGCTATATTTGTGGTACATAGTTGCAAATATTAATTAGGTATAACAAGTATCTAAAACTGTAGGTAGCTGAAGTACATACTTAGCACATGAATATCATACGTGCCAAGTATCGGGTACCCAAAAGTAGTTGGGACACCTAAATGGCACATGTCTAGCACATCTTTTGCTTTTAGGGAAGGGATCCCTCGATTCTTTCCAGGATCTGTGACATTATGGTAGTTTTTTCGAGGTTTTCCCTTTCTTCTCACATTCTGATTTCTGAAACTTTTTTTCACGATCATTCGTCTTCTTTAGCCTCAATGGCAGAAACATGGGACGATAAATTAACCCTTTATGGTCGGCTACAAGTCTTTCTCCAGAGACAGAAAAAATGGACGTCCTAAAAGCCATCCAAGTCTCTGAATGGATATCCAATTACTTTGTTGACAAATTAAAATCGCAATAGAAGCGTATAAACTACACCTGTCCTCTTCGTCTAGGTGTTGTGTTTATATACCACACCCATCTCAGTGGAAT